>NW_008705330.1:4655316-4677285 GCF_000326865.2 Helobdella robusta | reverse complement strand
GTGTCACTTTGAAAGGAAGATGTGAGTGACAGATCGATTAAGTGACACTTGTCGGGTGGCTCTTAGATCTTACGTAACAACAACTTGAGCTTTGATCTTTTGCTTAATAACAACTTTGCTAAAGTGCGAAATTTAAAATAACTTTAACTTGACATAATGGTCCTAAGTGATCTACCCGCCAAAAATTATCTATAAAAGGCAGACAAGAATAGAAGTACCTCATAACCAAGTTGATCAGCCAGCGTTCACATCAGCCATCAGACTTTAGAAGCCTGTTCTAAATTTCTATTTGTAAAATTCAACTAAGTTACGACAAATTGAATTTGCCAACAATTTTCCAAAAACTATTATATAAAAATTCGATAACTTTTTCATCCATTCATCGCCAAACACTCTTTTTTAAATATCCGATTAATTTTCTAGCAAACAAATAAATATGAACAGCCACATGTGTTCAGCAAACAGTTGCCTTTTCGAGAATTGTTTTAAAGCCGAAAGAATTATTAAATACATCAAAACTGGCTCGATATCAGATTCACTCAGCCAAGCTGTCAACAATGATCAACTAGAACATGAGAAAGAAACGTGCAGCATTTGTTTAGAAACAATTGAAACAAACTTTGCATACCTGGACGCATGTTCGCACGGCTTCTGCAGGGCGTGCATCGACCAGTGGAGAGTGGAGAGGACAACATGCCCACTCTGCCGTTCCCCATCCCTCCTCACCATCTACACCACCATCAGGGCTACCAGGGAGGAAGTCAGTTATTTGGCAGAACAACACTTCCTATGCCCATTCATTCAGCCGCCTGAACGCCAAATAAAATACAGCCCTAGAGTCATCGAACACTATCTCAACATCATGAGGTGCAACGTACCTATTGATCAGATGTTTGCTCCAGATAAATTGTTGGATGCTGTGCAACAAATTTATGATTACGTCTTTACACAGAGAACTTAAGTCGTGTAGATAGTTTTTTGTAATTAATGTACTATATTTAAATAGTTTTTTTACATTCAAAATATTTCTGTATGTTTTTTTATCTAAATAATTTTTTCATGTATATTCTCTTTTGCATGTAAATAGTTTTTTGAATGTCCTGTAAACATTTTTTTCATTTTTCATATTGATATTTTAATTCATAATTTTTATTTTTTTTGTGTGAGAATAATATCAATAATACATCAAACAATCTTGTTACTGAGTTTTCCATAAAAAATAAAAACCTCAAAATAAGCACTTCATTTGAATATCATTTATTTATCAGTGACCTGAATAACTTGTCGAGGGAACGTTTCCGGGTGTGTGTGTGTATGTGTGTGTGTGTATGTGTGTGTGTGTGTGTGTGTGTGTGTGTGTGTGTGTGTGTGTGTGTGTGGTGCGTTGTTGCGTGTGTACATGTGACATGAGCTTGTTGTTGACATCTTTAAAAAATACCAAACGGATAATTAAATTGTTTGGTTAATTATACATAATATTTTTCAGGATTTGAAACTTATTTGAATTTTGCTTTGTTGAATTTTTTAATTATTATTAAACCATATTTTTCTGAAATCTCATTTAATTATTAATTCATTTTATGGGGCTAATTTTTTTCACTCTTACAACAACAGATTGAATTTCACATTACCCAACTCTGCCTACCGTTCTTATTCATCATTCTCTTTTTTTCCAATTTTTTCCACAGTATGTTTTTTACATTCTCAATTTTGTTAATCATTTTTTATTAGCAACATCATCGTCAGAGCGGCGTCATTAATCAGTCATGGCCTGTTTTCTTCCGCTATTTCTCTACCCAATCCACAACTGATGCACTTTTATGTTCGCTTGTCTCTCGACAGATTTAATTTGCTACAGCGATCATCATTTATATTACGCTACATTCTCCGTAGTTCTCTCAAAAATTTATTTAATTTTTTTCGTAAGTTTAACTTCATTATTTAAACTTTAGTAACTTCTACATGGGTGTCTTTGATGTAGAAGATAATTATTGTATGATATAAAATTACCGTGTAATTATTTTCAGGAACGTCCCATTAGAAAGTTATAGAATTCTTAGTACATAAGGCATATAAATAGTATATATGCATATATAGAATAATTTTTCACCTAATATCTATTTAAAAAAAACACCAGTTGAAAATTTTATTCAATGCAGAAAATTTTACAATGATAGAGAAGAGTTGCAAAGTCGGATCTAAATATTACGACTCTGACTTTTTTTAACCTGCCTACACCTTCTGTAATGATACAGTTGTATATCTTTTAATAATAATATAATAATAATATAAACATTTATGAAGCGCTCATTCGCACAGCTGCTTCAGAGGCGCCCGGAGCCCGTGTTAAAAAGATGAGTTTTTTATCCCTTTTTGAAAAGACTCAACGAGGAACATTGTCTTAAGGAGGTAACGCATTCCAGACATACGGAGCAGCGTGACGAAAACCGCGGCCAGCCAGGCGGGATCCGGCTACGGGAATGAAATTTGAGATCCTCAAATTGAAAATGTCTGCTATGTTGGTTAGACATAATCCTAATTCTTTGTAAGTCATTCAAAAGGTTAACGCACGTGCTACATCAATTTTTAAAAAAAAGTATATAGCCGCTGTGCAACCGGCGTTTTTGTACACCGACTCTTTTGAAAGAGTGACCAGCTCTGAAAATGAACTGCCTACTAGGCGGAGGATGCAATTTTGAGTGACAGGTCAAATTTTCTGGATCAATTTATTTTTCCAATTAATTTTATGATTTAAAATAAATATATAAACTATATTGATATTATGCATGGTGTAAAATTTTATACTTTATATAATAATAAACTTCTACGAAAGAGATCGTGTGATTGAATGACAAAACATATAACAAAATTCATGGTCCTATTTCAATTCAGGTGTGACTTTAATAGTTTGTGAAAAAATTCAAAACCGCGTAACATTTAATGGGACTTGGACAATTGGGAAATAATTAAGCTCTTATGGGAGAAGGTTGAAAATATTTTGGAAGAACGAAAATTAAATTTTATAAGACAACAACAGGCGAACACAACATAACAGTTATAAGCTTTCACCTCCAAGCCTGACATGTACGTGCGACTGCAACTCGTCGTCTGCATTTTGGGTTTTTTTGAAGTATTATTTGCTAACTGAAACCACTTTCTTCAAACATTTGATTAACCATATTAAAAAAATTTAAATTGTTCTACCTTCACCAATTTACATTTGATCGAGATAGATTTTAGTCATAGATTACAAAACTATGGATCATTTCGTTACTAATATTCATATATTTAGCACGAATTAATGATACCATATGAATGGCATTTATTATTAAATTATTTATATATAAAAAAAAATTTAAAAGTCGCCGCAAGTAGTTTTAAAACTTATAGATGAGTTCTTGATAGAAGTTACTAAGGTTTGATAACAACACCTCTAAAACAGATGATGACGACGTCTGGTGACATCTAGCTTGCAGATGGTGGGGCATCTTGGTGCTGAGATATTTTCTACTTGCAAACGAACATAAAAATAAAAAAATCACTATGGATATGTGAATTTTTAAATTTTTTCTAAAATTGGATGAAAAACATCAGACTTCGATTGATGAGAGTTATTGCTTTTTCTTCTGCAGAGAGTTTTTTTGAAGTTGAAACAAATCAAAAACATTAGATGAAAAAACGTGCCCAAAGTCACTTCAACATGAAATGACTAAGTTACTACATATCACAAAAAAACCAACCCGTTATTGAAAGACAAAAAAATTCTTTTAAAAGGCAACAACAAAAATGCATCTAAATTCAGATCAGACTCTTATGCAAACCATCTTCATCAACATGTTCGCTCAAATGTTAAATTAGTCCTGACGGCCCAAACAATAGACCGTCTAAAAATCATTCTCACAATAAGATAGACAAAAGACAATTAAAAATTCTACACAGGCATACAACATATACATGTATACTAGGGTGTCCCAAAAATATGAAGTTTTAAAATATTGATGTCTCACCCCATTAAATATGTCTGTATGGTAACAGTAATTTACCTGTTAAATTTTAGCCCATTTGAACAATGTTTAGAGGTCCCCCAAGGGGTCGAAAGTTTCCGATTTTGGTGTTTGATCGTTCGCTACCAACTTTTGATACAGTGTTATATGATATGATTATAAATGTTTTATGATTTGTTTATACAAATGAAACAAAATATATAATTGTGAAAAAATATATAAATCTGCAATGCCTTTTATTTTTTAATTTCAAAAATTAGGTCAAATATGATTGAAAAACAAGATTTTATTGAATTTCAGTTCGCTTGAATATTAATTAATGCAAATAATTCAAATTTTTGCTAGCAGTTCACGATTATATTCTGCAAAGTTTTTCCTATGCTGTTCAACTACTTGAAGAAAAATTGTTTCTGCTCTGCGTCTTTGGTGATTGTTTCATTGAAATGTACCAACGCTACTCCCCGTTCTGCAGAGTCATTGATGCAAACCAGATTCTTTATAAACACTCACTGCTGCAACTTGGAAAGAAGGAGTATCTGACCAGTTTTCAACAAGTACATCAAGAAAACTGGCATCAATATTAGATGTTTCAAAAAATGTTTTAGACGCACGCAAATTGTCAAAACTTTGTGGTAGTGTTTTCATCAGATGTGGGCCTCGATCTGCTTGTATTGTGCGGACAAGATCAGTCTTTTCTTTGTCATACAGGAGAGATGAAAAAAGAACAAGAGTTGCCAATTCTGGACTCATGTACCAAAAATGACGCAGCATCATTTTTAATCGTCAAACCAAGAACTGCATCGTCATAGTCATGCAAACGCTTTATCAACAAAATATCATTCCCAGGTGCATCAGCAGTGAGCCTGCATGAAAACCATGATTGAAGATAAACACAAATGATAAACCGATTCAAACGTTAAATATCTTGTAATTCTCGAGCTGTTTAAGTTAAAATGGTTTTATTTACGGTGAATAATAGTTCAATTTTTAATGCGTAGATGGCTTTTGCCATCCATCGTGCCCTGTGCCGTGCACCAGGTTTGCGAATGGCTACATCAATCTGCAGTTCAGCTATTTGTGCAGCAAGAAGTAGAAACTCTAAATAGTCATCTCGAGAATGTCTGACCTCAAGTTGACATTTGATGAATGCTTTAATTGCATCTGAAACAATTATCAAAGTAGTTGATCTGGCTTCTGGTGTGTGATTCATTTCTGTCCATTTTTTGAAGAATAAAATTTCTGGTCCAGTGGATGTTCCAAGACAAACACTATATACACCGACAAGCAGCACTTCAAACTTATGATGACGGCAAGCCATCCATACTAAATTACGTCCCATGGCTTCTTCTAGAAGAGTGCAAGCTCCATTGAGTTTTCCAGTATTGGAAGCTGTCGTGTCAAAGCACATGCCAATAACCATTGATTCACACTTTCAAGATTTTATCTGTTCATGAACTGCATCAGTAGCTGCTCGTCCTAATCCAGATGGAACTCCTTGGAACTCCAAGAAGTTTTGTAGTGCCATCAACAAGGGATGAGAGCAGGACAGGCAACCAATCTACGTTGACCACACCAGTAACATAGCGAGTTGACTGGTTAAAAATATACATTTTTTGCATTCTCTAATAAAGTATTTCACCCATTCTACAGGTAATTGTTAATAATATTTTAAACTATAATTAATGTCTGCAGTAAGATAATTAAACTAGTTTGCATTTCTAGCTTTATTTCACTCATTTTGTGCATATTGTTTAAGATTATTGATATGGATTTTGAATTAACTCGATAGTAAAATTTTAAAAGCCCTTGGGGGACCTCTCAAACTTGTTCAAATGAGCTGTAACTTCACCAATTTAATTATTGTACCCAAGAGACACTTTTCAGAGGGTGAGACATCAACTAATTAAAAAAAAAATTTCCGTGCATTTCTGGGACACCCTAATGTATACGCATATACAAAACACATGTATACGCAAAAACAACGCACGTACACAACACGCGCATACAGCAAACAACACAGCATGACTTTGAAACAAATTCCACAGGTTCTGCGGTAACATCATAATCATATTCCAAAACGTTAATTACGAAATGATGCAAATATCGAAGCCATAGTAATTGAAAACTGTAAACATAATAAAAAAGAACATCTAAAATCACAAAAAATAAGACAAACACGCGAATTTTTTGCAATAAGAAAACCAGCCACAGCAACAACAACACAAACAACAACAGCATAAACAACAACACAAACAACAACACAAACAACAACAACATAAAAGAGCAACAATGCAAAAAAATATATCTGATAACGAAATCTAGAAGCAAAGAAAAGTGTAATGCAGATTTTCTCTCAGTGTAACGTCAACAGAGTAACAAAGCATCCGAAAATATGAGCAACAAATATTTGAACAGAACACCGACACAACAAAACAACAACTCAACAACTCAACAACACAGCATTAACAACTGCAAACAAACACCATCAACAACATTCATTCACATCTGTCAACAAACATCAGCTGGCGTATTTCGAATGCAATCTGTCAACCGAAGACAATAATTCACCACAATAACAAACAATAATTCACCTAAAAAATAAAAATTCACCATAATTATGAATAATTCACCATCACAAATAATATTTTTCACCATAATCATGGATAATAATTCATGTTCATAAGTAACAATTCACCGTAATCACGAATAATTCATGTTCACAAATAATAATTCACCTCCATAATCACGATAATTTACCATCTCAAGAAATAATTCACAAATAATAATTCACCATCGCCTCTAACAATAATTCACCATCACCAACAACAATAACTCACCATTAGCACAAACAACAAAATTCTTATCGTCTCATGCAGCATTTATTTTCAGTCACGGCAGGGTACTAGCGTATTTTTCTCAATTAGCAAGGACAAACAAGTATGCAAGCACCTAATAAGCGATAATATACAAATATATTTATACATAAATATATGTGTGTGTGTGTGCATGTGTGTGTGTGTGTTTGTGTGTGTGTGTGTGGTGTGTGTATCATGTTTGTATGTATTATATGTTTCTATATATTATGTGATTCAATTGCTCTGTGGATGTAGATAAATGTGTTTTGTTTGAGCAAAAGATTCCTAATTGCGGTTCTTTTCACTTAGCGTTTGATTAAGCCTAATTAATTTAAAATAACTTTGGAAAGAATCTGAAACACACTATTAAGTAAGTATTTCACATCGTATCATGTTAAATCACCTAACATGAAATTACATCATATCACATCATATTTTATCACATCACATTCCACTGCACGTCTCATTATATCACGTAACATCACGTGACATCATATCACGTCACATCATATCACGTTAAATAACATCACGTCACGATAGAATCAGCCAGTCAGATGAACACACAGCATACAGGCCTTAACTCGAGATGATAATTCCAAACAAAACAAATGATGCAAACTCCTGGTGACTCCATGCTTCGACCGAATCATATTTCCAAGAAATATTTCCCCGTCGTCGTTCGGTTTTTTTTTTATTAGAAGTTACCTTACAATTATGTAGAAGTTTTTATCTTGGTCTTAGTACGTGTATATCAATTACAATTGTGCGATCAGGGTTTAATGTTCTGCAAACAAATATGACATCGTTTAAACCAAGGGGAGGCCTATTTACCAATATACAACACTTTCTTATGGGTTGAAGCAGGGATATGCAAAGAACCTCAATTTTTCAACTTTTAATTATTTTCGGTAATGTCGATTTTATTTTTTTAAATTTATATCAAATGAAAGTAATTAATTACCCCATCGAAAAACAATTTAAAAAAAAATTAATTTTAACATTTTAAATAAAAGCAATATTCCGAAATTAGTAAACATACGATCGTAACTTTTGACTCGAACGATAAAAAATCACCCTCCAAATTCCCTCCGAAAGTAAGCTTCTTGTTCGACTGTTAAAAGTGAGCGAAGGCCTTTATATTTATTCTAGTTATGTAGTTTAAACTTGCTGAGTATAACAACTTTTCTATAGAATCGGTTGGGAAGATAAATCATTTTCGCTTCACAATAACTCGCTAACTTTCATACTTTATTTTGGTTTTAAAACATGCGTTTTCGTGTATCAAAACTTACATGGGAAAGTGTTTAATATGGTTGCATGTATACGTACATTTTCTAGTACACAGACACATGAACACTTTAACAAAGGCAACGTACAAACTGAATGACATTCATTCATTCATTCATTCATTCATTCATTCATTCATTCATTCATTCATTCATTCATTCATTCATTCATTCATTCATTGCACTGTTGTACCTGCAACGCTCGACGTCCGTCACTACAAATTATGCGTATCACTCAAACGCTGTCATCAGACGCCCCACAAAATCCATTTGTGCGTGGTTTTCTGTAGCGAGAAACCTCGACATTTATCAGGCGACAAAAACGTCATTAGATTTTAAAATGATTACTGCTACCAGCCGGGACCTGATTTACATTGGTTCCTGGCTGTTCATTGTAGGCCCCCAATCATATTACAGTTGACGACCACCTATTTTTGTCAGGTTATCTAACAGTTTTAAACGTTTTAAACAGTAAGACCGTTTTTGGGCAAATTTGACTGCATGTTTAAAAGCCCAGCAGATAAATTCGTTCGTTTGCTGTTACGTCAAAAGATTAAAAAAGTCCTAGCAACTGATGAACGATTTTTTGAAATTGCGTGACTGGTCGAAAAGATTGGCGAATGAAATGCTGCATTTAAAAAAATGAACGAAACAAATACAATCTGTCAAAATAAAACTTTTCATCTTTGAAACAGTTTTTCAAACAAATTGCCAGTTCCTGTAAGATTAGGTTACATTTGTTCTCAGTCTCCATGCAATATACGTACAACTGTTTTACAATTCATTCGTTTTCTTTCAAGATTAAGCCAGGCTATCGTTTTGAAAAAAAAAGAGAATTCGCTATTAAGGATGTGACAGCTTTGTTCATTACTCCACAACAAATAATTTCAAAGAGCGTGATACTTAAACCAAACAGTTTAAAAAAACTAAACAGACATATATCTGCCAAGATTCAAGTTGATATTTTAACCTAAATTTATTTCCATCAACTATGGATGTTTTTCTTCTTACATTTCAACCAGACGATGTACAGATGTCACGTCACAAACCACGAAATTTTTAGATGTTCCTTTTTTGGTTTCTGTGTTGTACTTCAGATACTCTTGATTCTACATACATCGTGCATTCCATCAGTTTTTATGTTCTTCGGTTGTACTCTTTTTTCTTTCGTAACACACAAAATAAACAAATCACAAAATAAACAAATCACAAAATAAACAAAACTTTAAAAAACATTAGAAAAGCAAAATAAACAAAACACAAAATAAACAAAACATTAAAAAACAATTTGAAAAAATAAACAAAACATAAATAAAATAAGCAAAATGCAGAAATAACGCGAAGCGAAGTAATTAGTCATGTCAGGCCTACATGCATGCATACATGCATGCATACATACATACATACATGCATGCATGCATACATACTTACATGCATACTGCCCCATCTAATTAATCAGAGATGACCTCATTCAAGATGAATCGCCGGCTGATTACAAGGATGGATCAGTGGATGGACAGATAGAAGGATGAGTGAATGCATGAATCTGGATAATTAAATGGATGAACTGCCGAATGAATGAATGGGAAAATGGATTAACATATGGATGGATAGATGGATGATGAATGGATAGATGGACGGATAGATGGATGATGGATGGATAGATGGATGTATGATTTTAAATGGATGGATGATTGAATAGACAGAAGTAGCAGTAAATGGACAGAAAGATGGATAAACAAAGATAATGAATAAATGAAAGATCGAAAAATGTTTCTGATGCAGTCAAATAAATTCATAAACCGCTGAACGTGTGGACAAACACATGGATGAGTAGAAAGACGAATAAGAATTGGGTGGAAAAACAACGGATCATCGAAACAAATTGAATCAAGATGAACGAATGCTTCGGCTCGCCACCAAGTTTGGAACATCAATGACACACCTAATGTAGGTTCCAAAAATTTTTTAAATACGACTGCCTCAATTCATACACTCATTACTGAATTGCGTTAATAAAATATAAAAGTTAACGTTTTAAACGAACGAACACACTTTGTTTACACGATTCATTTTATTTATACTATGGTGAAAAAGTTGTTCGAAGTTGACTTAACAATGAACGATAAATTAAAACAATTAAATTAGAAGCCAAAATTTTGATCCCTGAAATGTCTCTGCAGTTTGTTTGACTTGATTCCAAGTTTCATGAAATGTTTGGACTGAAACTTGTGCACGTAGGCGATATCCTTTGCTCTGGCAAGGGCTGCTGAACCTTTTGCGTTGAGATGATGGTGTATACGTAGAGGATTACGATGATGAAAACGAATATAATCATAAATATGAGTATTGTATAATTTTTTGTGACCACAAGATGATATGAGCCAGTATAAGTATAATTACACACACACACACACACACACACACACACACACACACACACACACACACACGCATCGGCAAGCACACAATCCCATGCACACACAAACGCAGACACACCTGTTGTACCGGTCCATCCCAGCTTTTTGTAATGTAGTATGGCCTTTGCAATGGATGAGGAGTTGTTGTGCACGGCAATCTGTCTGCCAGGCCTCAACTTCTGTTTGTAGTATCTCAACAACTGCCTGTGACCTATGATAGCGCCTGGGACAAAAAATATTGAAAATATAAATAGATAAGTAGGATATAAAGGAAAAAATCTACAAGCTGGAACTATGCAGACTCTCACAAACTAACACAAACAAACACGCAAACAGACCAGATGGAAGTTTCAGTTGAAAGTTGTGGTCATTGAGGTCCAAGTCTGACGAACTGCCCACCATCTCATCACCATCATCATCATCATCTTTGTTATCTTCATCATCGCCACCTCTGAAGTCTGGGTAACTTTTTCTGGAATGAAGAGGTGATTACGACTGTGATTAATGCAATGTTAGCGTTATGTGCAACTATAAAAAAAAAATATGCCATCTATTTGAATGCGTTTCTAATAAATAAAAATAGTAGCTTAATCAATCTCTAAATCATTTAACGCCATGATTTAGATTTGATTACTACACAACTAGCAATGCCAACAGAATCTCCACCCAACTAACAATGAGTCACATTCCCACAAAATAACAAACACAAAAGATGTTTTGGGACTTCGTGTTACTGAAAACATGTGTCATCGACCAAAAGTCATTTGTACACTAATATTTGCATGTATAATAAATAAGCAGGTATGAAACATAAATATGCATAAACATCATTGTGACCACACACACACATACACACAAACAAACAAACACACTCGAATTCACGCACGCACACAAACAAACACGCTCAAATTCACACACACACACAAACAAACATACTCAAATTCACACACACACACAAACAAACACACTCAAACTCACACACACACGCGCGCACAAACTGACACACCAACAAACCTGTAATCGTAGAAATCAGCAAACTCAATGAGAGCCTCACTCTCGAAGTAGATCTTGTTATGCCCCTTGTCCATCATGTGCTGTTGGACGGCCCGCACGTCCCCAGATCGCCGCGTCTTGTTGCACCACAGACACACGTGGAAACTGCCTACTTTTTCACCTTTTAATGGATGGCGACGAAATACACGGAATTGTAAAAAAGAATTACCAGAGATTATGAATTTTAGTGGTAAACTAGGCTGGTAAATATGTCAACTGAATGTAGCATTAATTAATCAATTAATTAATTAATTTAATTAATTAATTAATAACTAATAATTCATCATCCATCTACAATAATTTTCAAACTTTAAAAACCATTCATCGCCTATTAATATGAATTAATGAATTAACAGTTTTATTAAAAGAAGCGCACCTAAATACGTCATGAGCCCACACAAATCAGAAACATATTCAATGTCTGGTATGAAGAAGCTGTGTTTGTGGTTCATGTGTTCAATGTTCTCATCCAAATCCTTGTTCACACATGAACAGAACAAACATGCGTTCACAGGGAGAGGCTCGCTGTTCCATTCTTCGTCAGACACTTCTTCCTCCTCTGTTTTGAGAATAACATATCATTATTTTCATGTCACTTTTAAATAAATACATTGAATAAAATAAAAAAAATAAAAAAGATAAATATTTAACACACCCATGTCTTCGTCCAAATCATCCTTGTCTGTTGAAGCTGAAAAGACTTTGGATTTCTCCACATTTATTTGTGTCATTTTTCCAACTTCAGTTAACTTGGAAGCCAACTTGCCAGCCTGAATATGCTTGTTGGATCTCTTGTGCTCCTCGAACGTCTTCGCAGTTGAGAACCTCTTCTTGCAAACTGCACAGTAACACGATGTTGGCTTTTCTTCTGTCGCCTGGCCAGAATGAATTCAGTTGTTGACTCTTCAATTGTGCTAGTGATATAATAATTTCAGCTGATGGCTACTTACTACTTACTAATTCAAGAAGAATATTTCTTGATATTAATTAATAAACATCTGCAACATTAAAAGCAATGTATTGATGATATAATAAAATTAGCAAGATGATACAAAAATATTTTTAAAAAAGAAGGAAACCTCATTTTTCTTGAGAAGCAGTCTTTCATTGAAGACATCGAGTGAGACAGCTGGCTGGCCGGCTACTTTCCTGTTCAAGTTGAACCGATGCCAGTCACTTTGATGGTGAGACTTCTGAGTCTCCATCATTTTCTGCACGTTTCCATTCTCGCATGGAAAAAAGACTCGACAAGTTAGGCAGGTCAATGGTGCTATGTAAGATTTGTCAGGGCTCTCACCGTTTTTACATTCCATTCTTTAATCTTCTCTTTTGTATGTAACCTGAGTAACCTGAGGTTATTAATAATAATTAAAAAATAATTAAAAATATCTTAATGAAATTACAATAAAATATAAAAAACAAATCGAAAGTACATGTTAGAAGATTCGTCATTGGCATTCCATTAGGATTAGCTATTACTTAATAATTAACCGACAAAAAAAAATATCAAATTACATTTTAGATTACACATTACACACACATACACAAAAGAGAGAGAGAGAGAGAAAGAGAGAGAGAGAGAGAGAGAGAGAGAGAGAGAGAGAGAGAGAGAGAGATTATGAATTAGACAAATTTTGCAGATTATGCTGCATTAGGATTAGTAGAAGATTAGATTCATCAGCCTAGGCAAGGGTTCGTTAGGGTCCGTTAGATTGTTAAGATTTAAGACTTATGATTGTATTTGTTAACCTAAAATTAAGAAGCAGTGTAATAATCTGTGACATTGTAAAAATGAGGACAACATGAAAAAGTTCACTATTTGGTTCGTTTTTCAGAAAATCAAACCAAACAGTGAACACGCGGTTAGAAAAATAGAAAATTTTTAAAATTTTTACAAAAATTGTCATAACACTATTAATTTGTTTGATAAACTGAAATGAATGTAATTTAATCAAACCTAAAAAAAAACACAAAAACTCGTAAGAACGTTTAAAAAGTTATCTCGAAGTTGAACAAGATACGACGGCAAACGTTGGCACAAAAATTGCGCAATGAAAACATCAACCTAGAACGTTAGTACAGTTACCGAATTATAATATTTGTAAAGAAATGGAAGGCTGACCTCCAGAGATAGAGGCAAGTCAGTAGTACTTGCTTTATTATATTATATATATATAAAGTAAGTATTATATATATATAAAGTAAGTAAAAGTACATTTGATTTTATTAGTTAAAAAGAATAGTAAATTTTAGATGAAACGGTTTTTATCATATTCTGGTTAATAAAGTGGTAAAATGTAAGCAAAATAAATCATCCTAGCTAGGATGAATTTTTATATAGGACGTCTCTTATAATTTGAAAAAATGGTTAGATGTCTATTTTATTATATCAAAGATCAAGGAACTCAACAACACACAAACAAAGTATACGAATAATTGTTGAGTAAAATTTGAATTCAAATGATTTAAAACCATAATTTAGTCAATTTATTGTTATTTGCTATTTTTAAACCAATTCTACCTATATAGCTGATTTTAGATTTTATATCAAATTTTCACATTACTTTGGCGATTTTGCTGATTTAAAGAACTGACAACAAATGTAATGAAATTAATAATAATAAGAGTTAAAACAAAAATATTAGTAACAACAATGCAATAATAATAATACATATTCAACGAGTTCGTACGGGCTACTTGCACCTAGTTACATTACATATATTTAACCGAATTATTATTATTATTATTGTTGTTGTTGTTGTTGTTGTTTTGGATATATATATAGCGTAAATTCAAAAATAAATAAATTTTATCAAAAGCGCCGAAATGCATGCAATGCAAACGCATTAGTGCATACTTGCACGCATACATGGACACATACTTTCACACATACACACCTAGTGCAAAAAGAACATTTTAGTAACAGCAGTATTTGATTTTCTTTTGTTATGAATCTCATCTCCACATTGAAATAAATGAAAATTATGAACTATCAAAAAAAAGTATTATTAATAAAAAATATTTACGGAACTCACAAAAAATTATTTACATCCAAGAAAAAATTTACGTACTAAAAACTATTTACATTCAAAAAATATTAACACTCAGAAAAAACATTAGCGGACAAAAAATATTTACACAATCCCATTCAAAAATCTATTAACATAAAAAAAATACTAACATACAAAAACTATTTTCATACAAATGAAACTATTTACATTGGAAAAAAATATTTACATACAAAAATACTACTTAACATGCAAAAGACTATTGACATACATAGCATACAGAAATAACTATTTCCATACAATAAAAACTATGTACATAAAAGAAACTAATTACATACATAAAAAAATTACAAAAAGCTGTTTACACAACCCAAAGTTGCAGTTGAAAGACGAAATCGTAAACTTTTTGTGAAGAGCACTGTTGTCTGGAAGAAACAGTTGGTCGATGGTCACATTGCACCTCATGATGTTGAGGAACTGCTCGATGACTTGAAGACTGTATAATTATTTGGTGTTCTGTCGGCTCATTGAATGGGCATAATAAGTGTGTTATTTTTTCAAATAATTAACTTCCTCCTTCGTAGTCTTGATTATGATGTCGATGGTGAGGAGGAATGGAGATCGGCAGAGTTGGCATGTTGCCCTCTCCCCTCGTCGATGCACGCTCTGCTGTAGCCGTGCGAACAACCGACCATGTTTCCAAGCAGATACTGCAGGTTTCTTCCTGTGGTTCACCTAGGTTACTGTTGAAAATTTAGCTGACTCAATTTTATAAAGAGACAGTTTGTACGTACTTGATGATTCGTTCTACTTTTTTACAATTTTCGAAGATGCAGCTTTTTGCTGAGCACATGTGTCTATTCATTTTTGTAGAATTAAGGAAAACCTGTAAATTAATGTTCAGCAAAGTTTTAGCAAATTCAATTTGTCTTAATGTTATTGCTTAACTTGATGGGGAAACAATGTTGCTTTTTACTAGGTTCAACTTAATGGACTTCAAATCAATCTTCGTTTTGCGTCCAGAGACCCGGTTTTCCGAGGTAGGACGTTGTTTTCTTTGCCATCAACATTTGGCGCCAAATTAGACGATCAGTTGTATCCATTTCATTTAAATTTAGAGCTTTCATGTCTTGCTCGATTGTTTGCAATCAGGACTTCTTTGGACGGCTTTTAGGACGTGTGCCAGGTACTTCAACATCTGCAAGAGAAGTTATGGCACTGTTTCTACTTCGTTTGACATGACTAAACCACCGCAGACGGTGTTGCCGGCATTCGTCCTTTATATCATCTAAACCAGCACGACGCAGGATTTTGGTGGATTTGATGTGGTCCTTCAGACTAATTCGTTGCATCCATCGGAGCATTTTCATATCGGTTCGTTGAAGTTGTTGTTCCAGTTTGGTTGTCATTGGCCATGTTTCTGCATTATATAACAACACCGGACGTATCACAGATTTATAAAGTCTTGATCGTAATAGTAGTGGGATGTCACGCCGCATCAATATAGAGGCAAGGAGATGCCATTTATTCCAGGCTGCACGTATGCGTGCTCAAACGGCAACTTCAGGTGTTCCAGTACAATCCAGAACATTCCCTAGATATTGAAACGATTTGCTTAATGGACTTATTTTTAGGAAATTATTTTTGGCCACCATGGAATGTCATATATCATTTTACAATTTAATTATTTATCTATGTAAACACATTGGAATGAGTATCGTGGTGGTTTGTTTTATCGGCTTTTAAGCTTTTTCAAAAAATGTTGTCAAAGCGGGAAATTCGCACGATTTTGCTTCATGAGTTCAAACTCGGCTTTAATGACTCTAAATGTTATTCAAGCATGGAGAGATGCAAGTACTTCTAAAAAAATATTTAAAGGTAGTTTAACATTTTCAGTTCTGGTGATTTTAGCCTTGAAATGATGAGGGTCGATGGAGACCATATAAAATAAACTTTATATTATAAAGTTGATAACGACGAATTGTTTTTAAACGTTTTTTTCTATGTGAATAAGCTTGTGTATGTAAATATTTTTATATGTAATTAGTTTCTTTGTAAGTTGAAGAATATTTTTATATATGTAAAGAGTTTTTTGTAAATCATGTAAATATTTTTCCATTAATAATTTTTCATTTGGAAATTTCAGTTCATAGTTTCCATTTATTTCCATGTGATGATGAAATTCATTGTTAAATAAAAACCAACAAACTTGTTATTGAATTGTTCATGTTTCACTTACTCTCAGTTTTGTTTCGATACTCGTTCGATTGTTTCGTTTCACTGTTTTATACGCTTTCAATTGAAATTGTTTATTCTAGATTATAAAGAGTTTAAGAGTATTCATCGGTTACAATTGTCATGTTAGTAAATCAATTGTTAAATTATAAAGCTAAAAAAAAATCAAGGTTATAAACGAAATGCAACTACGTACTCAAAAACATAAGTACTTTTTAGTTCTCAAATTGCGTTATCAGTGAGCAAGTAGTGAACGTTTTTTTTTTATGTAAAAATGGTCTTCACAACATGCAGAACATTCTGTGAAATTTAGTATAGTAATTGATCAGAAGAACATGTCGCATATTGTTGCTGATGATGAAGTACTTGTTGTTTTCGTAGGATTTCCTCTTTTAATTCTTTGAAGTATTCTGTGTGTGTCATATTTTCTGGTATGAAAACTTTTACAACGCCTTCATCCGCTATTATTGCATTTTTTGTCGGTTTGTACTTGATTTTTAAGCGAGATTTTGTTCCTGTCGTTGTTGCCGTTGTTGATGCTAACGCTGATGTTGAGGTTGTTGTTGTTGTTGTTGTGGACGTTAACTCTAATGTTGTAGTTGTTGCTATAATTGTTGTCTGGGCGTCAGTACATACAGGACTGTCATAAGTAAAACTTTTTGTTTTAATACTAAAGTTGTCGATATAATTAGTACTAATATTTGAAATTTCTGCCACAGTAGCATTGAACACAGTAGCATCGAACACTGTGTCAGTGTTTGTAGTTGGGTCAATAATTGGTTGCAGATGGGTGATATCTTCTTTTAGTTTGACAGGTGTAGAAGTTAAACGCAGGTTGCAAAAATTTTCTCCTTTGTTCACATGAAGTGTGTTAACTAAAGTATTGTCCTGACTCCCATAAGTTGCGCCTGAAATATCTTGCATGTTCATTTGCCTGTTCTCAAATGTGCCTACATTGAGTGTGTTCTTTAGTGGAGTGTCTTGGTCGAAATAAGCTAGTCTATTTATTTGCTTGTGTTCAACTGTTTTTACATCGGTGATGTTATTCAGTGTGTTGTTCTTTTCTACATCAAGTGTGTAATTCACTGAAGTGTCATGTTCCACTCGAGCTTGTTCACTCATTGGAAGAACTTGTTCTGGATTAGTGTCGTTGCTGTTATTTCCGTCGTCGGCGTTCTTTTCCTCAATCATTTTAGTAATTTTTTTTGGTCGACCAGGTCTTCTTTTTTGTTCCACCTCGATTATACAATGGCTTTGAAAGCTTAAGACATCATCGTCATAATCATTTTTGTCTTTATTCAAACTGTTTGTTTCATGTTTATTGCTTTTGCCTTTATAATTTCGATGTTTACATTGATATTTGTTTGCATGTTTGTTAGTTCTAGAATTTATATTGCTGTGGTGGTGATTCTCTTCAACACATTTTTTCACTTGTTCATATTTCATCTCATCTGTGGGCTTGTTTGCTGAAATGATGACATCATCATTATCTTTATATTTGCTTATAACATTGTTATTCCTGCGCTTGTATTTACTGCAGTTATTTAGATTAGTGTTATTGTTGTTGCTGATATAGTTGCTGTTGTCGTCGTCATCGTGTTCATCGTCGTCTCGTTTCCTTTTCCTGCCAACCTTACTTGCTTTCTTAGATTTTAATAAAAAAAATAAATTAAAACCTTTATACCAACAATATTTTAAACCGTTTGTACGAAAATCATTATTATAGTAAAATTTAAATTATGTTAAATATTAAATTTTATATTTTGAGTGAAAAATTATTTCAAAAATTTTATCCTACCATACGTGATGATTTGACGGTCAATTTGTTTTGTGCATTTTTAGTGTTTCTGTTGCGTTTGTTGATAACGATGTTATTGTTGTTGGTAGTAACAGAGCTTGCAGCAGTTGATGTTGCAGTTACATCCCAGGTTTTGTGATAGTTGTTAACATCAAAAACATCGGTGAAGCTAATGTAGCTGTGCTCGTTGTCGTCGTCGTCGTCGTCATTACAACCCTGTTTAATTATTTAACGTTTATCTCGTTAGAATTTTATTTTTTAATAAATTTTTATTAATATGATAAATTAATTGTAAAATTAAACAACAGAAATGGACATAGAAGAGACCAACCGTAGCAGCTTGAAGCAACTTTTCGTAGAAGTTGAGACTTGGATTTTCAAAGGTGATCCCTTCGCATCGTTCATATTCCACCCACTCCGTTACGCCCCAAAACATGGTATACACGAATCTTACCACTTTTGGATGGCCTTCATTCTTCAAATGGATGTCGATCGGAAGGGTGAACCCGATGTTACCTGACTCCACCACTTTGTACGGTTCCTTGTAGCAAACTGAAATATTAATAACTTAGTGAAATAATAATTTAAATAAAACCGCTAAAATTATTATTAATCTGATGAGCCAATCCAACCTCTAATGGCGTTATTGTACGATGGACTCAAATGGAATTCCACTTTTTCGATGACAGCCTCCAAATTCCATGTCTTCCTAAATTTTTCCTGCCGGTTTGCACAATTTTTACCGTTGCTCGTGATATTTATCGGTTCCAGAAAAATTACCCAGTCGTGCGTAAAGCCCTCTGGTGTCGGTTTCTCCCTCAAAGCCGCTTTGTGGCCAATCTTCACTTTGAAATCATATTTCTGAAAAATTATATAATTGAATATTAACTAAATCAAAAAAGTCTTTCTTCCTATGAAACAAAGAAATTATTTTAAAAATATAATTAATATAATTCATTTAATTGAATGACAGAAATTTATTAGAAAATAAATAAAATCTAAAATAAAATAATATTATCTAACCACTTTGTTTGGAAGACCTGAATGTTCACATCTTACAATTCTTCTGTTTGTCTCCATTATCAATATATGAATAACGTACAATTTTGTAATGTGAAATATGTGAATGTGGAAGTCAAAGGATTGTTTCGGTATTTTTTACTAAGATATTTACATTTTTAATGATCTCTTCCGTCAGTCTATTTATAGGCGTGAGAGAAGAAAATTAAGCTTGATAAGACCTCAAAGTATAAGTAAAAATTTCAAACCATTTTAATTATTTTATTGCAAGCGAACAAATAAAACGATCATTTTACAAGTTTACCATCTTTGTTTCGTTTCGTTTAACTGTGTTGAACTTTTGCGATAAAGTTTATTTAACTTCATTAGTATGCTTTCTTCATTTGTTACTTTTATAAAATTATTTTATGATAAATCGCAACTTAAAATGATTACAAACTCAGAATGATAATTTTAAAATACATCTTCCCTATATTTTTAGAAGTTGTATAAAAACGATTTTACAATGTGTAAATGTTTATTAAAATAAGTAATTCTGTAAATAAAATAAAAAAAATATATAAAATAAGTAAATAAATAATAAAATTATAATATTTCATTTTTAAGGCATAATTATGAATGTCTTCAATTTTTGCATTCATTTTGCTGGAATGCAGTTTGTTTCAACAAAATTTGAGGCTCCAGAGCACGTACATCTTGTGAAGGAAGGAGATGAGTTTAAGTTACCACCTGATGACAATGACGAATGATATTCTTGGCAAATAGTACCATTTTAGAATATCTGGTCCTACGAAGATGTTAATAACATTAGTATTACTATGAAATAGAAACAGACCGATTGTTAAGTTTCGGCCGAATATTGTTTCGGCCAAATATAATGTTGTTTCGGCCGGAGTCACGGTTTCGGCCAAAAAAAATCGGCCACACTGAATCTTAATTTTATAAATTTTCAAACAGTAACGTTCAACAAATTTTTCAATCTCAATCTGATACAAATTCGGTTTGCTAGTAATCAAAAACTATATATCACCTGTATAGGCATGTTTTGGAAAATTTAATCTATCACTTTGTATGTGTGTAGCAGAGGTGAGCATAGGAACGGGAATTGCGGGAACCCCATGGTTCCCATGGGATTCCCATGGGCATTAGTAAAACCAAATTTTCGGGTATGGCAATTTTAAGAAATAGGGCATGATGGACGGGAATTGGGAGAAATGGGAAAAACAACATGTACATGACCAAATTTGAAAAATGAATTCTGATTAAAATGTCAGCTATCTATTGCAACTCAACACGTGTGCTTGTGCGTTAACAAAGAAGATAACCATGTGCAAGCAATGGAACCATAATGAAATTTTATATATATTTATATTTAAATATTAATTATAATATCTGTGTGTGTATTGATATATATACAAGTACACGTGTGATCGAAACATACACATTCACATACGTACACACGCGTGCGTTAAAAAAGATAACCAAGTGCAAGCAATAGAGCTACGAGGAAATTTTATATAAAATATATAAGCTAACGTTGAAAATTCGATTTTCAATCAATCAATCAATTAGTTTATAAAGCGCTATTTCCACGATGTTCAAGATCCGCTCTGAACTTATGATGGAAGTGATGGAAAAGTAGTCAGAAAAGGATGTAGAGAGTTCCAGAGAAAAGGGCCAGAAAAAGCAAATGAAGATTGTTTGAGTGTTTAATAGGAGTTAAGAAGAAGTGAGAACAAGACGATCGTAAACCAGGGCGTTTAGGTTCAATTAATATATCTGATAAGCATAGGCGGCGACTTGTATGGGCTTTCGGGCTCGAGCCCCCCCAATATTTAACCCTTCGGGCTCAAGCCTATCTTGAGCCCCCCCAATATTTAAAAATAAATATTTTGAATTTATATTCAGTTATTATATTTATATTCAATTTTTATTTTCTTATAACTATATTGGCTGGATATTAGCTTATTTATGTATAATTAATCATCAAAAACGTCTGAGAAACCTGATCTAATTTCAACTATGTTTGCATAGTAAAAAATATTTGTTACATGTCAATTACAATTAACGTTTTGAGAAATGCAGATTTATTTTAAAAATAATAATGATCTAATATTCATTATTTTTGATCATTTCCTTTTCAAAAATTGAACACATTTTGTAGTTCAGTAAGTAGATTTAAAAGACACAACTAAATAAGCTAACCCACTTTTCTACGCTATATAAATATTTTTCTATGATTCTAAACAAATATTATTTGAAAAATCATTGCATTTATGTGCTTTAAATA
>NW_008705330.1:4653222-4655266 GCF_000326865.2 Helobdella robusta | reverse complement strand
CAAATTTAGTTAAAATAGAAATTAGGATTTATTAAAAACTGACATTTTTTAAAAATCAGAATTGTTTCCATTGGTTTTGATTATCGTTATTTTAAAGCTAGGATTGAAAAAAGTCACGATCTGAAGCACAAAAAAAGTTTGGAAAAACATAAATTGAACAAGATCTTGAAATAATTAACTATCTTTGTTTAAACCGCCACCGTTGCTTTGGATACCTAATAAATAATTATATAATTTGAATAATATGAATAATTTATGACTAATTTTTACAAATTTAAATAATCATTAGTTTGAAAATTCAGCAATTTTTCCGATTGTATTTATTTTTGAATAATGGATAAATTCATTCAAAAACTTCCTAAAAAGGTTTTTGTAAAAGAATCCTCTGCTTCTGCATCTGTTGATGAGAAATGTGATATTATAATTTCCGCAAATATAACGTCTGCTGAAAAAAGATTAGGTGATGAAATTATAAACGACGTTCCAAAAAAATCAGCTAAGCAAACCGTTGGAAGACAATTTCAGAATTCATGGCTAAAGCTATACGGCTGGTTGGAGTCGATGACTTACAATAACAATAGCAACGCGACAAGAGCATTTTGCAAAATATGCAAAGAATGTGAAAAGCTGAATTTGTTTAAATTTAGTACAAAGCGTGACATGTGTTTTATAGATGAAGGTTTTTCAAATTGGAAACACGCTTTAGAGAGATTCCAATCCCACGACAAATCTTGCAGCCACCGCGAAGCAGTCATGAAAATGTCTCACCTACGATCAGGAACAAATGTTGCTGGACACTTAGTTACAGCTCATGAAAAACAACGAACTTTAGCAAAGACCGCGATGTTTAAAATTATAACCACTTTACAATATTTGTCTGTTCAAAATATCGCTATACGCTCTCATGACGATGATGATTCAAATTTTCACTGTCTTTTACGTCTGCGTGCAGAAGATAGTCCTGAATTACAGCAATGGCTTGAACAAACATCCTATCAATGGACTTCAAAAGATATTCAAAATGAATTGTTGGAAATTATGTCACACAGCGTTCTCAGATCTGTTATAAGTGATATTCATTTGAGAAAGTATTACGCCATACTTTTAGACGAAACTTGTGACATTGCAATTAAAGAACAAGTCAGCATTTGCTTAAGAGTTGTTGATAATGAATTTACTCCAGAAGAATATTTCCTAGGATTTTATAACACGGACGCCACAGATGCTGGTACATTGTTCAACATTTTGAAGGATGTTTTATTAAGGTTCAATTTTGATATCAGAGATTGTCGAGGACAATGTTATGACGGAGCATCTAACGTTTCTGGAATTCATAATGGAGTACAGGCCAAAGTCTTAGAAATATCGCCGTCTGCATTATTTGTCCATTGCAACAACCACAATATTAGTTTGGCATTTCAAGATGCAATTTCTGTGATGTTAGAGTGCAGAGATGCAATCCATTTTGTAAAAGAACTTGTGACGTTTGTCAAAGAATCTCCTAAACGTTTAGCTTGTTTTTCCTTTTTTCAACAAAGTAATGCTTCAACTACATCATTGCGCCCATTATGTCCAACAAGGTGGACTATGCGTATATGTAGCATCAAGAACGCGTTAAACAACTGGACATCTTTGCTAAACTTTTTCGAAAATCAAAGTTCTGTCAGAAATGAATATGGCGCCAAATGTGCTGGTTTTCTCACAAAAATGACATCTTTTCATAATTATTTTGTGTTGCGCTGTTTGGTTCTCATATACGATAAATTTGAAACTACGTCGAAAGTTTTGCAGTGTCCAACGCTGTCTATGTCAAAAGTTCGTAAACTCGTAGAAAATCTAATGTTATCGCTTCATCAGAACCGATCCGATGAAACCTTTTCGTCTTTTTGGTTAAATACCACTAATGATGCAAAAATATTAAATATTGAAGATCCAAGTTTGCCACGGCAGCGAAATCGTCCGAAGCGTTTTACTGATAATAACGAAAATGTTCATGTATTTGACACTTCGCAATTATTTTTTAAAAAATGTATTAGAGATCGAG
>NW_008705330.1:4643815-4653172 GCF_000326865.2 Helobdella robusta | reverse complement strand
TTACATGCAGCAACAACTGACAGCAGTCATTTAAATTATATTGCTGAATTATATCCAGATGTGTCAAAGGACAGACTGCATTTACATTTCAACATGTTTCGCGATATTTGTAAGCAACGAAATATATCTATTACCTCAGTCACAGACATTGTCAACGTTTTAAAAGATACAAACGGACACGGTTTGAATGAAATGCTTGAAGAACTTTCTCGACTTATTAAAATATTTCTTACAATTCCTGCGACCACATGCAGCTCAGAAAGATCGTTTTCTGTCCTTCGGCGCTTAAAAACTTATTTACGTTCAACAACCAGCCAGCAAAGATTAAATCATTTGGCCATACTACATTGCTATAAAGAACGCACCCACAATCTTTCAATTGAAGACTTGTACAAAGAATTCACTTCTCGGAATGATTTGCGCAGAAAATCGTTTGGAACATGACTGCATTAAACTAGATTTTGTTAATGTTCGGGATATTTAAAAATAGAATTTCACTATTTACATTATATTGTTTAAACTGTTCACCAGATTCTTTAATGTTCGGGATATTTAAAAATAGAATTTTACTTTACATTGTTTTGCATTATATTGTTTAAATGTTTGACTTTTAAATTGATTAAAAATTAAAAATAAGTTTGAATTACAATTTGACTAATAATAATAAAAAAACTAAAATTTCGGTAACTTTTGAGCCCCCCCAATAATTTGAACAACTCGCCGCCTATGCTGATAAGTACTTAGGAAATAATTTAGATTGAGACTTTTACATGAATGTGCATATTTTAAAAATTAATTTATATTTTATAGGTAGCCAATGCAAGAGAACCAAATATGGGCTTTCGTGCCGTTATCAAAAATTAATTTGATAGCAAATAAAACGTCCGATAATAGTTCTCTGTCACAATTTTTTGAAAATGTCTGCAGCTCAAATGACTAGTTTTTAACTTTTTGTAACAATATTTACAACAAATTCTTCAACGCAACAAAATCAAATCAACAAAATTTCATTGTATGTATATATATGTGTATGTATATATATATATATATATATATATATATATGTGCGTGTGTGTGTGTGTGTATGTAATTGGACAGGCACGTATGTGTGTACGTAAGCAGCAATTTTTATATTTATGTAGAAATCTATATTTTTTTATAAACACAAACATTTTAGAAATTAAAACCTAGTGGGAGTTTATGAACGTGATAACAGAAAAAGACGTATCAGTGAAAGACCTTTCTTTATCATGACAAGTGAGCTGTGTTTTACATGATGAATTGCTTAAATATGTGACTCGTAGGACCAGATTAAGCAAGAACCAGCTCTTGACATTATTCTAAACTTTATCTTCACTAATTGAAAAAATGATAAACTACTGAAATTAAAATGTCGTTATGGAATGTCAGTTTCATAATTCTCTAATTTCTTCAGCTCCAACTAAACTATCTGCAACAAACCAATATGGATTCAGACCCAGCCATTCAACTGAGCTTGCCATTATTGACTTCACTCAGTACATACTAAATGAAATGAACAACAAAAATCTTTCCATTGGCATTTTCCTGGACTTATCCAGAGCCTTCGATGTCATCCATCACAAAATACTCCTATCCAAACTACATAATTACGGAGTAAGAGGCGCAGCTCATAACTGGATGAGAAGCTATCTTTTCTCACGGGCACAATATGTTTCCATAGACAACGTCTATTTGAAGCCTGCTCCTATTCATCACGGCGTACCACAAGAATCCATAGGATCTGTAGGATCCATACATTATTTTTGGCCCAAAAATACTCACCAACCAAGCTCCTAACCTAAACCTATTAATTACTGGCGTTCCTATAAACCTCACCCTGTCAACCAAATTACAACACTTTCTTTGTTCGGGCTAATTACTATGGGGCTATGTTTTATTGCTTCGTTGTTGTGTTTTATTGCTTTGATAGCACTTTGATCGATGTTGCTTTCTTCAGTGTCCTTATTAAACCGTTTTATTTTTATTAAGAAAAAAAATTTTTTTCAAACCAGATTTGCATATGGGTTTATTTTGTGTCATTTGATGATATAAAGACAAACACCAAAAATCAATAAAATCAAACAATGTTAAGTGACCTCTCATTGATGAGATTGTTCAGAAAATTCAGTTTTTTGAAACATTTTTTTGAAATTAATAAAAAATAATTGTTTTTAATTTTATTATGAATATTTATATATTGTTTTATTATAAAGTAATGTCTGAATTAGTATAGTTCTTTTTCTAAGGTTCATTCATCAATTTCCTGTGATGCTCAATCACCTGATACATCAACTGGCGCTGATTTTCATCATGAGTAAGTGCTGTATTAAAATCAGATGCCATATTAACTCAGCACAATCATTAACTACCCGTACTGCAGTCACTATCTCTTTTGCATTATTGTAATCCTCTAGTTGAGGCCATGCTTCTGGATCAAAGCAAAGAAAATTTTGACTGAGTTTCAACGTAGAAAATAAATTTAAAGACTGTTTTGTCACAAAATCTTGGATTTTAAAGAACTTATGTGTTTTGGATCTACTTTTCTAACATCATTTTTTTGCTGGTTTATGTAATGCTTTAACCATAAGCTTTTTCACATCGACATTAACCAAATCAGAAACAAATGTCATTCCAACAAGATCTTCGCTTAGATACCAGAGATTCCTTTTAATTTTTTTATTGCTTCTTTTCCAACTTTGCAATCAACTTTTTCAAATAATTCCTGAGTTTGAAGAAGACATAAATCTTTGTAAGGAGCACTACAGCTGTTTGCTGCACGAAACCATGCCTTTACATATACAGTTACAGTAAAGAGACAAAGTCTCTTTAATGCTTGTAGCTCATGTGCAGTTAACTTCAGTTGCTCACGAAAGCAAAAAATCTTCAAACAATAAACTCCTTTGGCCATCCAGCGAGCCCTGTGATAAGCTCCTGGAGAAGTGACTTGTACAGCAGTAGGATCTGAAACTCCAAGAGTTATGAGAGAAAGCCTAATCAATTGCAAGTAGCCATGTCGAGGTTGAGTCTTGAAGAAAATCAATCATAGCTACACAATTTTGCTTTAGCCCCAATTTTCATCATTAGTCAAAGAACAACCAGTTGTTACCTTGTCAATCGATGCATATTTTAACTGATTAATTGATGGCCATTGATCTTTAAATCTACTAAAAATAGCAATTTGAGGGCCAGATGAAGTGAAAAATAAATCAAATAAAGCTGTTTCAATAATTTTAAGAATATGATGCCCGCATGCTAAAAACAAGAGATGTTTATTAAAGGATTTCTGAATTATTGTTATAGCACCAGTATAAATGCCAGTATTAGAACTTGTTGTGTCAAAACACAAACCAGCCAACCAATTTGACACGCCTTCCCAATTCTGAAGTAACTGAACTATTGTGGTTCCTATGTTCATGCCAGTACCGCCAACCTTTGGTATAGCTATCAGTTTTTCTACATTTTTCCCTGATACCACAATTGGCAGGCGATCTATGTTTACACCATCAAAATCAGGTAAATATCGGAGTACTTCCTGCAATTTGATTCTGATGGTATTTGCTGACACCCTACTTCCTCATCAGACTTATCGTTTACGTCATCTGTTGATGTTGAATTATCATCATCATCTTCATGTTTCTCTTTTTATTAGGTTTTTCTTGTTTTTGATTCTTGCTTAGTTTAGTTTCCTTTTTAATCTTTTCTCTTCTTGTTTGGCAAATTTTTTGTCTTCTCCATACAATAAACTTCTATAATGTTTTATAAAAACGTGTAAAAATATTTTAAAAACCCCAAACACTAAAAAAAATCATTCAGGCTTCATAAAAAAAAACAAAATGTGATTTGAGAGGTCACTAATACTTATCCTTTTTAACTGAAATTTTTACAGGATGATACAAATATAAAACCACACCATATAAGCCCCTAGTCTAGTCCTCATCGGTACCATTATTGTTATTATATTTTATTATTGTCTTTCTTGTTGGGAGTATTGTTGAAATCTTTTGTTGTTTGTTTATCAGTGGTTGTTTTATGTCTATGAGAATGGCTTCGGCTAATTTCAGATGTAATTCCAGCCATTAAATCTATCTAGCTGGCTAATTTTGTGTAATAACATCAAATTTTTGGGTATATTGAGTGATGATTCTACCATACTTTTTCTCAAATATTTCCTAACATTCTTTCAAACTCTGCAACTGTTTGTGCCTGATTTGAAAAACTCGAAAATAATATGAATTGAGAACAAAAGCGAAACACGGCTATCAAAAAAACGAAGCGTGGCTAAGATGTGTATTATTTTAAAAGCATAATATTAATAAGTCAATGATATACATTTGTGGTTACGACATAAAAGTTGAAGTTTCGTGTATATATATAAAAAAAATGTTATAAAAAGCGGAACATGCAATAATGTGTGAATCATATTGTAACAGGTTTGCAATTTAACATCGGTGCATTGCATTGAATCATGTCCTCGCCACTAGGTAGTATCTACATTTGTTCAATACAATCTTTATTTATTACCATTGCATATAAATTACAAACATTTCTATTGTTTTTTGGCAATGCATACATACATACATACATTTAAGAAAATTAGTCAATTTATTATAGATGTTTTTCTGATACAAATTAAAACCGAACTTTGATAAATCATACAGATAAATGCTAGGCACTATAAGAGAGATTTTTTTGATTGATTGATTGATTGATTGATACATATTAAATCTGAAAAAATAGTCAAAAATTGTTTAAAGACTATCTAAAAGCCATAAAAACCAACCAAATGAAACTAAAACTTGTTGTCTTGCATTGAATGACAGTTTTAAATTGAGAGGGCGTGAATCTTATCTATAAACGCCGTTGTGTAACGTAAAACCTGTGTCTTGTATAATACGACACAGATGGCTATAAGCCATCATATGTCTGTGTGATCATCATATAAGGTAGGATGGAAAGAGATAGAAAAATTAATGTTCATCATCGGCTACGAATCTAATAGATTATAAATAATAAGATACGTTATAATAACTTTGAAAGTTGTAAATAGCATCTCATACCTTTACTTTCAAAACTGTTAGCCATTAAATTATATATCTACATGAACGTACTTATGTAAAAATATGTGTGTGTGTGTGTGTGTACGTTAGTGTGTATGTAAGTGTGTACATTAGAAGTTAATAGGATTTGAAAAATGCTAAATAAATGAGAACACATGGATGGCAATGAAAAAAGAAAAAACATTAAAGACCTAACAACGATTAATTTAACAGTTTCATTGGTATATCTACACGTGTATATAGTAGTAGTGAAACACATTAAAAATTTGCATAAGAGTAAGATCACACACATAAAAACACAAACATACATTAAACAACGTAATTAAAACATACCTAATATAGCACACCGAAACGCCTTCTTCAATAAATAAAATAAACAGAGTGAGAGAAGAGAAAATGAACTAAGACTAAACAGACATCCAAACGTTCCCTTAACAATCATTTAAGCTTCGCCACTTAGGTTAACCAGAGAGAGTTGATTGTCTTCAGATCTGATGGCTAAGACCCCGTAGAAAGTTCCTGGCGTCGATGGTTTGAACTCTATGGGGACGCTCAAGATGTGACGCGCCCTCACGGTCACTGATTTGTAGGCGCAGTAGAATGGCGGCTGAAGATTTGACAATTCCAGCTAAATTTTGGAAAGACTATTATCATTATTATCATTTATTATTATCATTATTATTACCATTATTACCATTATTATCATTTATTATCATTTATTATTATTATTATTATTATTATTATTATTATTATTATTATTGATTTTGTTCCTAATTATTAGTAGCATAAACAAATAAAAGAAGGCAATAATAAACTTAATAAAAACTTAAAATAATTGTCGAAAAGTACTAACGGTATGATTGTCAAACCCTTTATTGCTAATCTCTAGCTTGCTCATGGTTGATCTGTTGAAGAGTATCGTTCAGTAATATGTATTAGGTTATGTTATATTGTGTTGTAGTATTAAGTTGTCAGAACTTGAACAAGAGATTGTTTATTTTACTTAGTTCATTTTATAAAGTCTGTTTTCTAATCAAAAAAGGTAAATTATTTTTCTTCAAAATTTTGCGTTTTTTGGTATTCAGCCTTCGGCCAAATAGTAGATAAACTACTTGGCCAAATTCACAATTTGGTACATCTCTAATTTTTACGTTAGTAAACAACATCATATACACGCGCGCACGCACGAGCACACACACACACACGGGACACTGACACACACAGAGAAGGAGAGAGAGAGAGAGAGAGACAGCATAAAAAAAACCTGTTAGGAATGCTTCTCGGCAAGACCAGACTATGTGGATTCCAGGACAGCCAGTTATCTGATGAGGCTGACGACTCCATCATCACCGATGACGACATGGTGGTTGACGATGACGCTGACGGGTGCCTGGATGTAAAAAGATGATGATGATGATGACTAAGTTGATGATGACGTAATAATACAACCCAAGTTATTTTAATACAATACAGCACGCTACAATACAACAAAAATACCAAACAATACAACAAATTACATTAAATTACAAAACACTACAATACAATAACAGTAAAAAACAATACAAAAAAAAATACAAAACCATACAACACAAAATAATTCACAATACAAAAAAACACGATACAATAAAATGCATCAAGATACAAAACAATGCAATACAAAACAAGCACGGTAAAAATCAGAGACAGAAGTAAAAAATGATCCAACCGAGTTTTAGCCTGGCTTTTAGCACTACTTATGTCCAGATCATTCGTATTATTATTCTTAATATTCTTATTATTATTGTTGTTGTTGTTATTGTTACCTTCGATGTTGCTAACGCTCGGGCCATTGGACTTAAAAAAATAAATTAATTAATTAATTTAAGTGAAGAAATGCGAATGAATTGAAGTGTATTCGGGTATTTTAGCATGTTGATAACTAAACATTATTATTATTATCATTATTTTTATTATTATTATTATACAATGGTGTTATAAAATATGACGGTACAGTTTAACGTGGTACAGTTTTAGTAACGATATATAAACTTGTTACAATGGCACGACACACACTTGCAATGTTGTGAAGATAGCTGCTTCAAATCAATAGATGAAGACATAAAGAACATAATAAAAAATATATATATATATAACATATATCTGTAACATTGTAAGTGGTTCTGCGTATGTCAGAACTGGATAATAAAGACAAAAAAATGACGACAAATAAAGATAAATTGACAATAACAACAAAAACAAATCAACAAACAAACAATGAAGAACCATCAGGAAAAGAAAAAAAATTCAAGCCCAAATCGAACTACAACAACACAGCAACAACAACACAGCAACAACATCAACAACAACAACACAACAGCCACAACAACAACGACAACGTATACATACCTTTCCAAGCATATGTAACTTAATACGAATTGACGGCCCTAATGGTGACGACGACGATGATGACGACCGTGTTGTTAATTTGATATCGTAAAATTGATTATAGAGGCCAATCTCTCTTGGCAAGAAACTCCCTCTTATCTGTCGCAATAATTTCAAAAATTTTATAGTAATAATAAAAATAATAATAATAAAAATAAACAAAAATAACAACATGGTATTAATATGTAATTTATATAGCGCCCAGCTTTTTACACATACATACACACACATCTCTGAGTATAAATAAGACAGACAGAAAAACAGATACGTGGCAATAACAACATTAATAATAATAACGAATAATAATAACAATAATAATAAGAATAATAATGAATGAAAAACAATAACAACACAAATGGTATACTTCATGTTTGGAATTAGGCCTAACGACGCCGCGAGTCTTCTTGAAGACGAATGCACAGTATGCCAACTGGACAAGCTCACCATCTGGCCTCTGTGTCGTTTAATCATTAGTTAATTAATTATGTTAATTAGCCAATCAATCACACAATTAATCAATTAATTAATAAATTATTCAATAAAATTAATCCATCAGTCAATGAATCAACCAATCAATGAATTACTCACTCGATCAAAGAAATACTCATTCAATCAATGAATCACTCACTCACTCACTCACTTACTCACTCACTCACTCGCTCACTCAATCAATCACCCACTCACTCAATCAATCAATCAAACAAACAATCAATGAATCACTCAAACAATCAATCAATGCTGTTCAACAATTAGTCGGTCAATCAGCATATTAATAATAATAATTAATCAATCAGTCACTCAATCATTCAAACAATCAATCCAAAAATCAATCAATCAATCAATCAATCAATCAATCAAACAATCAATCAATCAAACAATCAATCAAACAATCAATCAATTAAACAACAAACAGATCAATCAGTCATGTATGTTAGTGTCATTTTGGTCATAACAAACATTAAAAAAATAACCGCAACAACAACAACAATAAATAAAAAAATTACTTTAACGAAGGGTGGAGTGAATCCAGTTAATTCCCAATCAATGGACGTCATGGTGGTATTCTTCAACAAAACATATCCTTCTGTATGTATGTGTGTGTATTTATGTATATATGTATATACGAATGAATGTACGTATGCATTAGGCATAAATATATTAAGAATGAATGCATGCCTATGCAATGTTTTAAAATATTCCTAATAAGACATAACCTGGCCTGGATGTACGTTTGTATATGCACAAATATATATACATACATGTGTATACACGCATACACACACAGACAGACAGACATACAAACAGACAGACATACAGACAGACATACACAGACAGACCAGCATCCCATCATACCAGCTGTAGCATTGGAGAGAGTCAAAACAACTTCAATATCTTTCAGGCTACCATCAGAGGTTGTTGTTGACGCGGCTGCTACTGATGATGATTGTTGTTGTTGCTGTTGATTATTGTTATTGTTGTTGTGGTCGTTGTTTTGCAACAGTCGTCGTAAGATGTCATCGTCAAATTCGAATAGTGCTACACTGTGTGGTCTCGATTTATTATTATTATTACTACTATCATTAACATTATTATTATTATTATTATTATTATTATTATTATTATTATTATTAAAGGCAGTAGTATTAGTATTTATTTTATTGTTGTTGTTGTTTGTTGCCTTCAGTGCAGTTTTACATTTTTGTTGTTGCCTCGTTCCAGGGTTCACTTTTTCAAAGACTGTCACAGAAACGTTCTGTTGATGACGACGACGATGACGATGGTGCAATGTAATAATGTAATTATGAGAATGAAATAACAGTAATAATAATAACAATAATAATAATAAACAATTATA
>NW_008705330.1:4640447-4643402 GCF_000326865.2 Helobdella robusta | reverse complement strand
TNCAATACAATACAATATCATACAATACAATACAATACAATATCATACAATGCAATACAAAACGATACAATACAACAGTACAGTGATAATAACGACGGTGATAACAAATTACGGATTCAGAAACCTTATAAACATCTTCATTATCAGCGCAATCTTCATTATCATCTTCAGCATCGTCGCCATCATCCTCATCATCATCATCGCTACGTTTGATTTGCTTCTTGTGAACCTGTACCGTCCCTGACCATGGCAACTTTACGTTACTTGGCTTCAAGTCAGGGTTGCACATGATTGCTACTTCTAGGTGCGAGCTAATTGTGAGAAACGATGATGTCATTCGGTTATGATGCCATGTGGTGATGATGTGATGTGACGAGGTACATACACACAACGATGGTGTAATTGTGATGATTCTTTCTATGGTGTGATGGTGGTTGGTGATGTTGTCAAAGTTTTGACGTTACGATGTGGTACTGTGGCTGGCCATATAGACCCGAGATGACGTAATGACAATATGATTAAATGATCTAATGATTAGGTGATGATAAGATACATACGTAAGCATAAGATGGCGATACTTCATTGATAGCAAGTTACTTCAAAACTTACCAGAACATTTTATGTTGATTAAAGACAAACTAAAATGAATATCAAAAACCTAGAGACGAAACTTCAAAGGTATGTACAACTAAAACGTTAAAACGTCTAGAATCATTAGATAGATTGCTTTTTAAATTGTTCATATTTTTATTCGTTTTGTATTGTTTAGATTTCGCAAAATTTGTTAAAGTTTGTTTCGAATAATAATAATAATAATATAAATAATAATATAAATAATAACAAACAGACCCTGGTCCAATAGAACCGAATTCTGGCGACACAATAAGAAACTGCCCTGACCTAAATATGTCGAATCTGTTGTAATGGCGGTTATTATTATTATTATGTAATAACAATAATAACAACAATAATTATTATTATTATAACTATTATCATTATTACTAATTTTATGTTTAAGGACCAGTAAGTTCACCGTCATTAATAATAATATTTTTAGTTTTATGCTGATTGTCCAGACGACAATAGTAATTTTTCTTCTTCTTATTAATTATTATTAATAATTTATTTATTACAAATAAATAATTAAAAAATCATATACTAAATAAATAATTATAGACATTTAATACAATAATTATTCAGCATTACAATAGTCATGATGCAATCATCTTACTAACAACATGGCATGGTTACTAGCGTTCGAAATGATTATGGTCCTCTGCTCTGGATTGCGTTAAATAAATGAAAAATAATAAACAACAACAACAATAATAATAATTATTATTATCAACAGTATTATTATTATTAATGTTATTATTACTATTATCATTAATATTTAATACTATAACTGAAAATTGTAAAATGCAGAGAGTCTTAAATTAAACTTGACAATGAAGTGCATCACTAGATAACTGTTGCCTATTTATAAAAATGATTAATGGTTAAAATTAATATAAAATAATAATAATAATAAAACGAATAACAACAATAATAATAATAACCCAAAGAGCTGAAGTTTAGCTTGATTGCTTTAGGCCTGACATCCCAGCCTGTAGCTGCATCCATGCATATGTCAGGCACCTCATACTTCATTGCCACATTATTATTATTATTGTTGTTGTTATTATTAGCTCTATTTTTATTTTTGCTGCTACTGTCGTTATTATTCTGCCTCACGCCGCCAACGTCCTCGTAAATTATTGGCAGTGATGATGATGATGGTAGAGATGATGATGGTGATAGAGATGATGATGATAATTGTGGTAACAACGATGATGATGGTAATAATAATGACGATGATGATGATTGTGGTGGTGGTGGTGGAAGCAACGAATACGGCGTCGAAGCATGATTACCAGTATAACGTTGAGCGAGGCCAGACGACGATGATGACAACGACGATGATGATGGTAGCATCATTCCAGCCACTGTGACAGATGAACGAGATATCGATGATAATGATGATGATAACGATGGTAATGATGATGGCGGAGCTGATGATGGCATTGGCTGGGATGACGATGTCGACGATGAAGATGATGAAGTTACGGCCATGTGAGCAGCGATGTTATCAGATCTAGCTGACTGCTCTTTCATCGGTGGTGAGTTAGACCTTCAGAAGAATTCAAGACAACGAATAAAATTAAAATTGAATAAATGCTTTGTATTTATCAGACTGTGATACAAGAAAGTGGAATATTATCACTCTATCAGTAACATCAACACATCCGCTAGTTAAAACATAGCATGGAAATGAGTTACGTATCTTTGAAACGTTAATTCAATTAATTAATGGATGGTTGGATGAGTAAGTGAATGAATAAATGAATGAAAGGATAAATGAATGAATGAATGGATGGTTGAGTGAGTGAATGAATGAAAGAATGAATAAATGAATTAATGGATGGATGAGTGTTCATGTCCAAGGCAGGATTCTGAAGTCCGAACGCCCAGAGACAACAAAGAAGCATGACCGTTATATTTTTAGAATTAAAGAAGCAGTTTTTTATCAAGTCTTTCGTGAATCCATTGGCAACAAATGAAATTAATTCAGCCAAAGTGATAGTGCAAATCAGCTGCCTCTCAAAAGCTGAAATAATTTGTTAGTTGAGTGATTAAACAGTTTTTCGAAGTTTCTCTAAATCGTCCAAAAAACCACAGCGTGTTGTGATGAAACGAAGGGCAGCAGCGAGAAGGCAAGTTTTAAAAACAGGCACTCGGAAGACGGCGAAACTTTCTTTCTTGCAAGGGTTACCAAACGAAAATTTGAATGATCATCAATAAAAAAACTTCCACTCGACGATCAGAACTATTTCAGGACCATGAAGTATTGATTTTTTTTCAGTCTAAAAATTATCGGCGTTATCAAGTCCGAAACTTACTCAGCATCCATCATGA
>NW_008705330.1:4625447-4635447 GCF_000326865.2 Helobdella robusta | reverse complement strand
TCACAAAGTACAATCAATTTGGAAGAGCAATATTTTTGCTATAATATCGTCATCACCAAACGAACAAAAAATGAGGAAATGAAATTGTTTAAAAAAACGAACTCGGTTCCTGGGGAGCTCTAAACATGACCATCAACTTGACCGAGTCAATGCTTTCATCATCATTTCCACCAACGTCCCAACAACTCATCAGTTCCTTCCCCTCCTTAGCAAGAGTTGTAGGGAGGGGCTGGTGGTGATCGGGAGGAGGGGGCTGCAGTAGGAACGACGTGGAGTCGGAGATGACAAAGTCGGCATTTGTTTGGTCACCGTCGAATTTCACAAAGAAAAAATTTGACTGTTGTTCTTCATTGCAGTTAGAATCAACATCTTCGTAGTTGTTGTTGAGTTGTGACTTGAGACGTGGCTGTGAGAGCTTCAATATGTATATTATATAACAATTAACAAATGATTAAGCAGGTCAATTCAACTACACATTGAACTCTACTGAGCTCTTAAATCGAGCTTTTAAATTCAACTCAAACCCCCGACTCAAATGAAAAAATATGATAATATGATTAAATTGTTGAAAATAAATTTACAAACCATAGTAATGAAAGCCTTGATAGGAACTGCGGACCGGCCTTTGTTGCTGATTACAATGGGCAGTGCCTTCTTGCGAGCCCAATGTAGCGAGCCGAAATCGAGCATGGACATGTTGTTTGGTATCGTCACCTAATCAGTTGTAAAATTTGAAAAAAACACACTTTACATATGATATTGAATAAACAAAAAGAAACAAGAAGGTGCATATTTATATAAAACATGAAAAAAAAATTAAAAAACAAACTGATGAAGTCAAAAAACACATCAAATAAATTATTAATTTATTTAATTAATTTGTGAGTGAAAAAAACATTTAATTAAATGCCCTAACAACAATGTTAGGCAGCTCCGACTCAGCTATGACAGTAGCAAACGAGGAGAGGTAAGACTTGGCAATCAAATTCGAGGGTTGAACAATACGGAAGCAGAGTTGGCACTCGTGCAGGCCCGCCAGGACAGGACTGAATATAACCTGAGTCAATTGTTGAAAGGTATTGGCATGATGGCTGGAGGGGTAATGCTAAAAATATTGATACAATGTATGACAATCAATTTGGCAATCATTTGAAAAATTAACAATTAATGAAAAATTATTTAGAAATTAGTTTAAACATTACAAAAGATTCCAGAAAATTCAGCTTAAACAGAATCATTGAAAAAGGTTTTAACTAAACTTAAATGTTCATAAAGGGTAAGCAGTTATCACAGTAAACTATATAGCTAACAATTACTGAACAAACTGGACATGGTTTAGCAAACAATAGTCTTCATAATTTTTAAGTAAAAAATAAGCCAAAGAAACCCTAAAACAACCTTCAAGACATCTTCAGATTGTGGTGCCATGGTGAGTTTTTTTTTGAAGATAAACGGTTTCACGATATCAACATCCCTGGCTACAGCATCAACAGACAATGAAAGCATAGATATCTCAAGCTGTATGGAGACAACGTTGACGTTCTTCACGAGAATCATGGACTCTGTAGACATGCCTATGCAACACACCTTTGAGAATTTGCGCATCTCATCAACTATAACTGGTTGCAAACTCCGATGAAGACTACTGCTGCAGCTTTTAAGTTTTTCTATTAGAGGATGGAGAAATATTTTTAAGGTTTTTTACATGACGTAAAAAATAAGATTTAATTTGTTAAAAACATTACTACGACATAATAAAATAGTTATAACGTAAAAAAATATTAACATATTTTTAAATTGAAAAACTAAACAGAACGTCAAAAATAACAACCATTAGCTTTACAGTTAGTTGCATCGTTGGATCCAGATGATGGCTTGTCTACGGCCTCTCTTGACCCTTTGCCAGTAGACAGCAAATCACTCGGATATGTTGAGGATTGGTAGAGTTTTGGCGGCACAATGGCAGCAAGATCAAATAACGTGGTGTCGCCCCAGGAGGTTGTGTCCAGCGAATCCCTAGCCTGTCTCAATGGAATCATAAAATTTGACGACGGTAGTTTCAAAGACGATGACAGATTTGGATCCGCATGGGAACCTGTATTGATTCTACTGTAGTTGCTGCTAATACCTGTTTGTTGGAGATTAAATCTTGACAAGTCGACTGCCTTTTTAAGTGCATTCGGCTGTTCAACAAGTTCTGCTTCATTCTCATTTTGAAGATTTGAACTTGATGTCGAACCAATTTTCATAAAATTATTGTTGTTGCTACCAGGAGGAAATGATGAAAAGTCTTCACCTGGCATTTTCGTTTTACCATAAAAATCACTATGAACGCTTTTAGCATTCTGCGGTATCTCTCTATCAGGTGGGGCAACAACAGCTTCTGAAAGGAACATTTTTGAAGTAGTGGTAGGTGGATGGGTGGGAATTGAGGATGATGTCAATTTTGTACGTTTGTCGTTGGATGAGCGCTGAGTTGTTGGTGTTGGCGAGGATAGAGATGGGGCTGAGACCATACTGAATAATGAGGGGATGGCTGCTGTCTGCTGGTAATGTTGAGGTCTTCTGGAAGGTTCAATGTGTTGACTATTATTGTTATTATTATTATTAGTAGTAGTAGTAGTAGAAGTAGAAGCAGTAGCCTTGGCATTACCTAAGCTTGTGTCAGAAATTTTTGCAATGTTGCTATCATTGATGTTTTTGATTGTTGATTTCATAGGCAGTTTGTCTGAACATCGAATGTCAGTAGAGGCAATGCTTCCTTTGTTAGCAGAAGATATCCTCTTAACCATCCTTGATTCATTTTTGCTGCCCTTTTTATTAATGTTATCCCCATCTGCATCATCACGTTTATCATTGCTGGCACTTTTACTGATTGCATCTGCATCAGTGTCAATGTGGTTGTGCTTTATAACTGGTTGCTGCTGCTGTTGTTCTGTTGTCTCTTTGTCATCTTCTGAGACTAGACCAGTCTGCACTAATGAGTTGTTGGATTTAATATCATTACTGTTATAATTATTTTTACTAATGTTACTAATGCCACGATTGTTACTATCAGTACTGTTAGTAGTAGCGGCTGTACTTGTTGTGGGAGCACTTGTTTCATCAGTGGAGATTTCAACTAAATTACTATTATAAGTGAGATCAAGCTTACGCGAGGTCCGTCTTAACTTACTCTTTAATTCAGCATTTGATCTACCTTCTTGTTCTCGCAACTTCGTCGCCACCCTAACATTTTTATCTTCTGGTTTTTGGACATTCAATTTGCTAATCTTCACCATCTGTTGCTGTTGCTTCAACTCTAGAAATGAGATGCTGGGTCTAGGGGAGTAAAATACGTTAGAACTCCTTCCATCATCATTTTTACCTTCCTTGGTTGATTGCGCTTGTGAGACGGTCTCATCAGCAGCAGCAGCCGCAGCAGGTGGTTCGGAATTACGGAAGTAGAAACTAGGTAAACTGTCGTTATCCGACATCGATCCATCCTCAAATGAACTTATCTCCTTGCACATTTGATCAAGCTTCAAGAACTGACTATCATCCAGATCAGAACATGTAGATTCTGACAATGGAAGATCTGAAATTCTCGAAAGATCGTTGCCATCAGTTGAAAGTTTTTTCGAAGGTGAGACATCTTTGTAAATGACATTTTCCGCCTCAAAAACTTTGCTCCCACCGGATGAGGCGTACTTCCTCATAGGGTAAAAAGATTGGCATTCAAAATTGTTTTCCAGTCCATGGATTGACGCCAGAGACGAACCATCACCCCGACATCTATCAACATCATTTAGGCTTTCTTTCTCTATATTCCCATCTAAAATCTCGTCAACGTCACTCTGTCCGTCTTGGTTATGTTTTTTACCCCATTTACTGTTGGACCATCTTATAATCACGTCTCTTAGCTTTTCAGCATTTTGTAATTTGCTGATTTCCTCACAAAAGTGAGTCACAAAAGAATTATTGACACAACCTTCCATGCCTGATAGGTTCTCTATGCTGTTTTCAAGTGTTTCGTTGCTGAATGCTGTATCACCAGTACCATTTTTTCTTTTATTTTCAGATTGTAAACTTTTTGATTCAGCTTGTGATAGATTAAGCACTGGTATTGTATTGTTAGTACTGCTATTTTCAACGAAACCATTTGATGTAGTAAGACTATTTGTAATGTTTTCTAATGATGCCAATGCAGTTGCACCACGTGAATTACAATTATCTGTTGAATTTAGTTGCGTGTTTTGTGCTGAATAAACTTCCACAGTAATACTACCAATATTTTCTTTATTCTCATCCTTTTTATTTTTACTAACCGAAGTACTTTTCCTTGTGCTGCTATCAGATTTTTTAGCATCAGACACCCTTAAGCTACTGTTAGTCTTAGTCTTACTGAATTTACCCGAGTCACTGTCACTCATCTTATTTGTGTTTCTAGCCCAGAGCGAACTAGTCAACTCAGTTGTCTTGAGAAACTCTCCTTTAATGAGGGGTCCAGAAATAGGGATGGGTGATGGAATGGACCCATCTCCAATTCCTAAGCTAAATCTCTTATTTGCATCATCACTCGCGGCCTGGTCGAGATTGCTTGCTGATGAACTTTGATCAGAGTAGTAACGGGAATGTAGTAGTTCTCTGACATCCGCAGATGCAGAACTACTGGACGCGTCAATACACGACTGCAGATGTTTCATTGACAACGTGTCAGGTTCTTTGGAGATGACTGCGGAGGAGGTGGTTGCATCATCATCAGATGAGGATGATTGGAAAGGAAGGGAGGAACCCTCGGGAATTGTTTTCAGGGTGAACATTTTAAGGGCTACTGTGAATGGCTGTCTGGTAGATGAGGCCAGGTCTGAAGCTGTCAATGTTTCATCTACAATTGAGGAATCTACTGTGTTGCATGGTAGTTGGTTGGTTGAATCATTAATTAATGATTTTTGATTTGATGTGATTTTATTGATTGATAGGTAGTTAGGTAGGTAGGTAGATAGTAAGATATATGGATAGATGAATGGATAGATTGACAAACAAAACAACAGATAAACAGACAGACAGACAGATAGATAGATAAATAGATAGATAGATGGATGGATGGATATATAGATTAGTTGTGATTTGATTGATTGATTGTTGGTGGGTTGTGAATTGCATGATTGATTGCTTAATTTATTGACTGAATACTGAATCCCTTAAGAAAAAAATCAAACTAAAATCATCAAAAACAAGAAACTAAACAATACTAAAAATTGCACCTGACAAATTTCATCTTACATTTCAACAAAAATATTAATGAAAAAAATAGACACGTAATTCATGGCCCAGTAATTACTGAATAATTTCATAAAATAATAAAAAACAAAAACAAAAAATAAAAACACACTTTCAGAATCACAACTGTTTTGATTATTATTATTATTTATTATATTATTATTATCGTTATTATTGTTATTATCATTATTATTATTATTATTATTATAATTGGTCATCCTTCTTCGACACAATGCAATTGGCCGACGATTGGCAGGCGGGCTTTCCAGCTTTTTACCAAACATGGGCTGATGTTCATGACAAGAAAAATATTACATATATTATTATTATATATTATTATTATTATAAATTATTATGATTAATATACTCAATAGTAGTTCTCGTGGGATAATTTACGTAACATAGACATTTAGTAAAAACAGTTCACAACATACCAACAAACATAAATTATCTATATTATTTTATTATCTATCTATGTATATATATATATATATATATATTATGTCATTATTATCATTCAATAATTACTATCGTGAACGTGAATATATTTATCCATTTAGTCTCAAGATTGAGGTAAAGAATTTTGAAAAAAAAAAAGAAGGACCTACCCGACTAGAGGCAAGTCGGCCCTCTAGAAAACCCATATCTTCTGAGCACATTCCTAGATACGTACCAATGGAGATGCGCATGTACTTGGAGCCGGACGAGGAGATTTCGTAATTTTGATCGGTAACTAGCCAGCTGTCCTGTGACAGGCCACTCTCTTCTGCCAGCAACTTCAAGTCATCCTTAAAATTATGGTCATGTTATTGGCGAGTAGAAAATATTTTTCTTAAATTATTTTGTTAAATTTAGTAAAACCTAATTTTCTAAAAAAAATTTTCATCTGATACAGACTGATCCTTAATTGAGATATTTCTAGTCAGTAAATAAAATTTTTAACATCATAATCCTGCAAAATTCGGTAACACAGATTAACAATTTTTAAAATACACGTGATATAAATATATATATTAAAACCATGATAGAGAAAAAACTAATGCATAAAATCTATCTGTGGCAAAAAATTGTTTTAAACTAAGAAAGTTAAATGAATATAAATGAGGTAATCAAAGGTAAAAAAGAGAAAAATAAATATACACACACTACAAACCACACACACACGCATACATAACATACATACCTACACAAACAAACTTCATTTTTAGCATTTTTGCTTTAACAATTAAATCAACATTAAATGAGAATTCATCAAAGAAAGGGTTCAACCAACTGTGGTGATGATATCATCCTTATCAAACTTCTCTTCGTCTTCATCCAACATCTTCAAACCCTCGTCTATCAAAAATTAATTCTAAAAATTGTAATGGAAATAAATGCATAGGTGCATATATATAAATATATATTGTATATACAGTATTGTATGAATTGTTGGCATTAATCAATTTAAAGTTTGACTTTTCAATTTTCCTTACTAGAATGTTCAATTTATTGAAAATAGAATTATTATCAATTTATTCATCTAAAAATTGCATTTATAAATGCATAGTTTGAACAATACAAAAAAATAGGAATATTAAGAAAAAAACGGTAAAAAAATGGTAGAAAAAAAACACACACCAGCAGACTTGAAGTCATTAGCATCTATACCTCCAAAGTCATTCATTTCATTGGCCATGCTTGCCATCAATGACAATGTGTCTCTGCCATCATCGCCCTCCAGAAAATTAGGGAAGGTTTGTTTGTAGGCCAGATCAGTCACCCATTCACCATCCTCATCCTTGTAAACAAAACTCTCTTTTGCTTCTTCATTCAGTTCATCTTGAGTTGTTTTTTTTAATATAGTTTAATTCAATTTTTCTAGTTATCTACAATTTCAAAATGAATTTGTTTGTGATAAAATTTTTAAACAGACTTTCTTATTAATTTTGATAGTTAGAGAATTTTATTGTGAATAGAAACTTTGAGATGGGTCTAAACATGTATAGGCAGAGATTTGGTTCTGTGAAACAAAAAATTAACTTAAAAAAGATAGCTAAACCATGGGATGGAAACAATGACAACTAGTTTTTTCAACCACCACCACTTAGAAACAACACAATGTAATAGAATCAAATAATGAATTTATAATATCAAAAAAAGAGTAGTGAATTTATAATATAATATTTTCAGGAGAAAAAAAATCAGACACAAAAAATAAGTATGGCAAACCCTGGCCATTGTGACTAAATGAGCTGAAACTACTGAATGACATGCGGTCTTCAGGCATGGGCTCTTCAAGTATTCCTATAGTAATTTTTGTTCAATTTATAATTTTAATAAATAATTTGTAATAAGAATGAAATATAAAAATCAGAACTATGTGATAATAAATTTTTTAATAGATAAAAGCGCAATAAATAAATTTAATTATTAGAATAAATAAATTTCTCAAAAAAATTTAGAAAACCTTTTCCATTAAGAATTTCACTTTTCAGAAACTCGAATGATCCTCGACTTGTCACTGATTCTCTTCTCAAATCATCAGCAGCAGCACCAGCGCAATGGCTTAACTCTGGTTTTTTGTCTAAATTATATTCAAATTGAAAAGCCTGTTCACAAATTTCCCCCTCATCAATGTTATCATTTTCTTTATGCTTATCATTATTTTCATCATTGTCATCATCGTTGATCAGTTCAAGTTTCTGGATATCTTTTTCATCTAAGTTAATTTCTATCAGATCTTGAGTGAGCTCATTATTTTCATTGTCGCTTTCTTCATCTTCAGTATTCAAGATATTAGAATTAGATGACATGGATAAATGCTGGGTGACTGTTACGTTTAAATAAAATTATTTATTCTTTTTAAAAACTCAAATTTTAAATAGCATATTAATTAAATAAGCTACCAATTTTTAAGAAATTTTAAAAACAAATTTTATCATCTGTCTTAAATCAGCAAACATTAATTCAACAAAATTTTCCTAACCCTGACTGACACTAACTAACCAAATTACAATTATTACTAAATATCATTATAAACTTAAAATTTTTAATTTTTTTTTTTATCATCTAGCATACTAATAAATAACTATACTTATCATTTTTCAAAAATAGCTTAAAATTGAACATTTGCTATTGAACAGATGCTAGCTTTACCCAAGAATTTTATCAATTTATTTATCAGTATAGTAATTTACTAATTTAGTTTATTTGGTTTTTTTGTTCTAATTTAAAAATTTACAATTCAGTCAAATATAATAATGATAATCAGTTGAGATCATTTACAAGTCATTTAACAATTTAATTAACATTTTAACAATATTCAATTAAACAGATTTAACAAATATAGACTAAAATAGGTCACAGAGAATAACAATGGATAGTAAAATTTAAAAAAAACTTATTTAAATTTTAATTTTTTAAATAAAATAAAAAATAATATAGGAAATCTAAAATGAGAGTAAAAAGAAATGAATGGTAAATAACGTTTTTTCCTCATCTCGTCATCTATAATGTAATTAATGAGCCAAACGTCAGGCACAAATTCGGAAAACTTTTTAATTTACAAAAGTATCGTACCACAGAATTAAACAATTTTGATAATGGCGCCGATAACGACAAGGTGCGCGTGCTAACTAATGGCTAAACTTTTTCAAAATAATCGCCAGAAAGACAGGATCGTTATGACCAGTGGCCATTTAATGAACATTATAGACGTTATTAACTGAGAATTTAATTTATAAGCATTTCTGTACGCTCATTATTAAAAATGGTTTTTTAAAAAATGGTAATTTATTTTCGATACACCACCAAAAAATATTCAAAACACTCACATACACACACAAATATATATATATATATATATATATATATATATATACATCACTAATCCCAAATCTGTAAAAATAACGCCAACGAATTGTGTAAATGAAAAAAACGCATTCTGTTTGATGAAGAGCTAGCTAGCTTGATTAAACAAATTCATGTGACTGTTGAAAATTAAATTCATTGTTGAAATTGCGAGACTAATTTGGCATTAAATTAGTTTTCCTTATATATATATATATTATATATATATATATATATATATATATTTTTTTACAATATTTTATAAATTCTACCGAATGTTTGGCGTTAATATGTTTGTAGTTTGCTTTTTCGATTTTTCTCACTAAAGTTTTTTGGTGAACGTTTAGTTTATTAAAATTCAAAATAAACTTATTTTTCGAATTCATGCTGCAAATAAGGCCATATTTCGATTCCGAATGAATCATCGTCAGTGCTCCTTGTTGTATATATAGGGAAATATTGACTTTGTCAAGATTAACTTGGACGTTGTAAAAATTAACTTTGGTGTTGTAAAATTGAACTTTGATGCGAATTAGGTGTCAGGTTTCTTAATTGGTCTCCTTTTCTTCATCGATAGCATCATATTCATTATTATTGTTATTATTATTATCATTATTATTATTATCATTATTATTATTATCATTATTATTATTATTATTTTATTATTATTATTAGCACTCCAAATGAAGCACTTGAATTAGAACGCCCCAACGTAAAACTCCATTTAGGCATATTCATAGCGCTTGTAAACAAACAGCCAATTCACGACGACGACAAAAAATGTCATGAATTATTAATAAGCAGTGCATTAATTCATGCACATTTATATTTCATGATGCATTTTATGTGTGTATGTGTGTGTGTGTTTGTGTGTGTGTGTGTATTTACATATATAACATGTATGTTT
>NW_008705330.1:4517257-4625327 GCF_000326865.2 Helobdella robusta | reverse complement strand
AAGTATATACCAGAACAGCAACTACACGCATCTTAAAATTGCAGAAGCAGTCCTAATCGACATCAATAAACCAAAAATAAATATACAGCAACACAGCAACACCAAAGTAATATACCAGAATAGCAACTACACGCATCTTAAAATTGCAGAAGCAGTCCTAATCGACATCAATAAACCAAAAATAAATATACAACAAAAAATGACAACCTCACTTCCAACCCGGCGCTTAACCAACAACGAAAACAAAGCACTGACGATGATTCATTCGGAATCGAAATATGGCCTTATTTGCAGCATGAATTCGAAAAATAAGTTTATTTTGAATTTTAATAAACTAAACGTTCACCAAAAAACTTTAGTGAGAAAAATCGAAAAAACGAACTACAAACATATTAACGCCAAACATTCGGTAAAATTTATAGAATATTGTAAAAATTATGGTCTATTACCAACATATATATATATATATATATATATATATATATATATATATATATATATATATATATTTATATATATATACATTTCAACATATTTATATACTATATGTATATATTTACATACATTCCGTATATAATATCCTACATATTATAAATGGCGTCAACATATGTGCTTTAGTTTACTTTTAGTTAGTTAAGTTCAATTGCTACAAACGCTGAATAGAGAAGAGATGATTATTCTTCCTTGTATCTTCTAAATTTCATTAATATTTGATCGCTACCGTGTGGCATCTTAGTTAACTTTGATTTGATTTAAGGGAAGAAAGTTGAATTAGCGCATGTCAAAATGCCTATTGACGAGGTAGAAGGTGATGTTGTTCATAATAACAACACTGTTCAGGAAACAGAAGCAGACAGGCAATCGGTTGGGTCGTCAGATTCTGAGGCCAGTTTAGGCGTGCAACTGTCAAGCAGATGGAAGTTTTACAATGTTATCCTCATGGGCATTACATTTATGTTCCTCTTCACTGCCTTCAATACTTGCTCCATGATTCAAGTCTTTTTATTTTAAATTTTTAATAATAATATTTTATTATTAAAATAAAACATAGTATTGCAATATAATATACTTTATATAGTATAAAGTTTATACTAAAAGAAAGACTATAAAACTGTACTAACTATACTATACTGTACTATGCTATATTATACTTTAATAATAATAGCCTTATGCTTCTTAATATAGTTATTGATTAAATTAAATTAACTATATTAAGATTTTAATGATTAACTATATTAAAAAACAATATTTAAAATTAAGTAGCTTTAATATTAATTTTTATTAACATTAAATGATTAACATCAACAGATTAACTGTTAATTTGTTAATCAGTTAATGTCAATAATAATTAATATTAAAGCTACTTAATTTTAAATATTGTTTTTTAGCATAGTATCAAAGTTCAAATTGATAACATGATTATAATACCAATAATATAATAAACAACAATTTTTTGTTCCTTTTAAGGTGTGGTTACATGTCTTATTATCAGTTGTCCATTTTTTTCTGTTTTAATTTAAATTTTTATATAAAAGATAATTAAAAGCTTAGAGAATGAAAAATTTCCACATGACATGGACATTACGCTTAATTTTGTTTCATATGTAAAATTTGTAACATGTAGATTACATACAGTCTGTCCTCTCATTAATAGTTGAGTTATGTTTTTGCATGTTGTCTTGCATATTTCAACAAGACCAGTGTTGTAAGCTTGCATGTTATTGTAGAGCCAACATAATCAAAAGTTGTCTTTTTCTGTATCATTGTCAGGCTGCTGTTTTTATTGATTTTTTTAGTAAAGAGCTGTTTCATTTTTTTATGATGAATTGATTTATTGATTTTTTCAGTAAAGAGCTGTTTCATTTTTTTATGATGAATTTATTTATTGATTTTTTCAGTAAAGAGCTGTTTCATTTTTTTATGATGAATTTATTTTTATTATATTACTGTAAAGTTGAAAAATTGTATTACTTACATCTACACTTTTATCAAAATTTTTTGAACAAACAGACGTTAGTTCTTGAAGGAGCCAATATTGAAACGAACAACACTTCTGGGAATGGTTATACCAGGTAACAAATCAGCTCATCGAAACTTTTCTTCTTCCACAAAAATAACTTTAACTTTTCAAAAATTTCCACTCTTCTGTGCATCTTTACATGGTTAACAATTATATTTTGTAAGCGACTTAACAAATAAAAACAAATATTTTTTTTTCATCTTTATAATTTAATTATTATTATTCTAGTGAGCATAAGTTTGTGGATGCGAGTGACATCTTTACACTTGATTTTTTTTAATACTATTTTCTGATTTGAATGATAAAAATTAAATAAAGACATCTATACTAATTACTATTTTTGAGTTGAATGATAAAAAATAAGTAATTAAATAAACAAAGGTACTTAGACTAATTACTGTTTCAGTTTAGCCTTGCTGTACGGGGCATTTGCAGCCTCGAACTGGGTGGCCCCCTCCTTTGTGGCGGTCTTCAACTCCAAGTGGTCCATGATCATCGGGTCGTCACTCTATTGGTCAGTCGTCGTCTCTTCGTAAAATTTTGAAAATGTGTCGCATTATGCTTTTTGGTAATTTTCTATTTCTGTTGTTTTTTCATTGTGTTACCATTTTTATGTGATTTTTTGAAGAAGATAGCAATTTTATTTCATTCAATGAATTTAAAATTTGTAAATGTTTCAACCGAATCAAATCACTAAACGTTTTTATCATGTCATGAGGCTGAATGTAATGTATTTTCCTATTGCTTTTCTTCATTATCATTTTTATTGGTATTATTATTGTTGTTATTATTAGCGTTTTCATCGGGTTTTTCTTGAGACCAAATCAGATTTCGTTGTACATCACGTCCGTCCTTATAGGATTCGGAGCTGCAAGTGAGTGGGGGCTGTTGAAATGATGAAATTATGCTGATAACGACTATTATGATTATTATTGCGATGGACGTTGTGGAGGTCAGAGTCCCGTGAGGTCAACCTCAATTTTAACCGCACATAACCGCGATTTTGAGTTGTTGTGTTTGTTTCACGGTTGCAATTTCAGCTGAAGGTCAAGTTCAGACTAGGATAAAGTACAACGAAGGTCGTTTGTAAAAAGAAATGACAACTTTAACAAACTTTTTATTTTCCATGCCTGCATACACTTATAGTTTACTAATATAAATATTTATGAAATTTAATTGATTTGGTGTAAGTTTCAAAAGTAACTGCGTACGTGCGCTTTAATCGTGGGCGGTTGCGGTTTTTCGTTGCGGTTGCAGACGATTTTTTGTTGTTGCGGTTTCAAAAGTTTTAACCGCACGTGGAGGGCTGTAATGGAAATGATGATAACGAATACGGTGATGATAACGATAATGAGATTTTTAATAATGTCTAGTTGTAATAATAATAATAAGCTTATAAATTTATTTTTTTGTTTCGTTAATATTATTTGATGTTGCTGAAATCGATAGGTTTCGATGCACGTATAATTTCAGCGTCGTCGTGTCAATATCAATAAGCATTGTTTCATGAAATCACTTCCACGCAGTTCTATGGACAGCACAGGGCAAGTTCCTGATATCCAACTCAACTCTGGACACCATGACCAGAAACACCGGAATATTCTGGGTTTTGTTTCAGTCAAGGTTGAACATCAAATTTATTCATGCTTTTTTTAACGTTGGTTGGCTTAACATTTGTTTCGTCATTTTTTTCTTTTGCGAACGCTAGAATGTCAGTGAAGTTACGTTTTCAGTTCAGGTTGTTTTTCATGGAGTCAGTATAGTTGAGATTTTTAGAATGAGTCACCATTAATTGTTAAATGTTTTTCAACTGTCGCTGTTTTTCTCGAATGTAAAATCGCATAGGCTTGCGGATGGCTCTTGTCCAACTTCGACTATGGTGGTGGGGAAGATTTCATCTTATAAATGAGATAAATCAAAGAGATTCAAGAGCCAAACTTGTAATCAGTCATTAAGAATAAACCTTTCAGGCCAATAAAACCATAGCAACTCACGCACGTAGTCAAAGAGTTTTTGTAATGAGCAAGAGCCTTTGCAACGCTTCATTAACAGAGTAAAAAAATTTTAATTTATATATAATTATATATGTAAATATATAAATAAATAGATAAAATAAAAATATGTATAAAAATAATAAGGCTTCTAGAACTGTGCTTCGAAAATATATAACAATAAAGTTCAAATTAATTTCATTCAGCCTGATCTGGGGCAACATATTTGTCATCTTCAAATTCACCGGCTTGACGAGTATCGATGGTCCAACGAGGACCGTCGTCTTCGCTGGTCTCACCTCAGCTGCCTGCCTAGGTGCCGCTGTTCATTTGTTATTATTATTCCTATTATTGATTTACTCTATTGGCATTCTTCTTGGGGTTTAACTGTGATTTAAATGCTTTGTTGAGCGAATAACTTTTCAACTCACGTTTGAAATTAATTATTGTAATTTCTATAGTTGTTTTTATAGCTCCTTCATGGTGTTATGTTTATAACATGTGTGGGTCTGGCTTAGTTGGCTTAATTATGACTTTGATGAATATCTTGATTGATTGATTGACTGACTGACTGACTGACTGACTGACTGACTGACTGACTGACTGACTGACTGACTGACTGACTGACTGACTGACTGACTGACTGACTGACTGACTGACTGACTGACTGACTGACTGTTTGATTTTGAAGTTGCGAAAGTGATTGTGTTGTGTGATTCAAGATGTTCATTAATTCATGATTTGTTACTTCCGTTGTTTTCCAGGCTGTCTGTTGATGCTGTTCTTTAAGAGTGAACCCAAATCTAAATCCGAGCAAAAGTTAAAATTCTGTTACATTCTTTCGTGATTTTTCATCGGTATTATTTGTTACATCATTATTATTATTTGTTTTGTTTATTTCTATTTTTACTTTGTCTCAACCAGTTAATTTATTATTTTTTTACTGAAGGATATCTCCGCTCGGAGCATTTTGTTAGTATTATAGTATTAGTTAAGTTTTAATTTGCGATCATTCCACTTGAACTATGAAGAAGTGGTTTGAAATTTTCATTTTAATATTAACACGTTGATACAGTTCAATCCGTGAAGCTGCTCTTCAACAAAGAGATGTTGTTACTCTCGGTTATTTTCTTCTATACTGGTACGTTAGCTGGCAATTCGTTTTATTATTTAAGAGTCTTTCTAAGTTCCTCTACCATGCACGTGTAATGAGCATCGCTCATTTCCAGAACACGCAAAGTGGTGTCGGGCAACTATTTCTGGGCTCCAAAAAAGAATGCCCTCTTGTTGTCACATTCGCATAACATTACATAATATAACATAACATAAAGATTTAATAGCGCAGTTGATGAAACTCATGAGCCTACATCAGAATGTTCCATTCAATAAAAATATAATAGTTATTAATAGCGGTGTAGTAATTTATCTCCAGTCTTCTTGTTTTTGTTTTCTCTTTCATTCATTTGGGTTCAATTTTAATAATTTCAAATCCTCTCCATGGTCATTGTGAGTCCATCACATTCAACTTTTATACCTAATTCAATTTCTTCGATATTAAATTATTCTATCACAATAACTTCACACGCCTATTCATCTCTGTATTTATTTTAATCTTTTCAATACCTTCTCGAACTTGCTTGCCACAGTGCCCTGAACTTATCATGTTACCTCAATTTCTCAATTTATTTCCTCGCCTCCAATTAATTACCCTTCGATATTATGCGGTGTGATGTGAAAGTACGAATTCTCTGTTGAACAGGCCTTTCAACGTCCTTTTGGTCCTCCGTCTTCATAACGTCGGTCGGACACATGAGTTACTTTGAAGATGACGCCAAGCAGCTGTCCGGCTTATGTGGACTGACTGCTGGCTTCGGAGAGATGTGTGGTCGGTTTGTTTCTTTGCTATATTCTTTCTTTATATTGTTAGGTTGTAGGCTCTCAATCAAATTTTTGTTCATATGTACAGAATACTGTAATAAAAAATATTATTTACCTGATTTTGCGTTGAAGCGTTGTATGATTACGGCTTAACAAGTTACTATGTAGAAATCGATAGCGTTGCGTGTCTGTTTAGAGAATGATATCGCTTGTAAGGAAGTGTAAAAATCGTGATAAAAATGAAGACAACAGCAATAATAACATAATGATGGCACAAGTATCTTAATAAGTTTACCAGTTCAGTATGCAGCGTCGTCGTTACACGCCTCTGTAGTTACGTTGCCCTTATTAATCCTCTCTCCCTTCACAGGCGGTTTGTTATTTGGCATATTCAGCAAGTCCTTGCGAATAAATGCGTCGAACCGAGGTTTCGTGATGTTCGTCGGGTACGTGCTGCAGATGGTTGCCCTCTTCGCTGCCTTCCTTACGCTGGCCCCTGAATCACCCATCATGGAGACTGACAACCTGGCCTATTTCACACCCAAGTAAGTCTCGTAACGTGTGTTGTGTTTGTGTGCACTGCTGTATGTGTGTGTATCCTTATGTAAACATTACATTTTTTCAAATATTTTTAATTAAGCCAATATTAGATTACTATAAATAAAATTCAACGCAATTTTTTGAATGGGATATCGTCAGCATCAACAAATCAACAGATAATGAATGCTTTATTGCGCTTTGGGCAAAAAATTTCTTTGAATAAATAACAACACACACTTATTGTACATACACTATGTCGCTGAAAATTTCTGCAAATGATATGCCCTTTGTTATAAAGAGCCTCATAGCCTGGGTGGTGTCAAGAGGTAAATGACTCATTCGAGGCTTTCGTACATTTAAGTGTAATTGTGCGGAGGAATTTCAAAGTGCTATTTAGTTATGATCATTTGCTGAGGACAAAAGTTGAAAAGTTCACGTTCTGTAGCGATGTCGCTTGTTAGATGCATGATATTTCATTTAATAATTGAAGTTTAATAACGAAATAAATAAAAAAAATTATCTTTTTTGTTATTAAACTTCAGTTAATAACTGAATCGTTCATTGGATTGAAATATCATTCATCTAACAAGTGACATCAATACAGAAATATATCAACCACTTACTTCTCAAATTATCTGCATAATTTTTACTCTCTCTTTTGCTTATCTCATGAAATGCGAATTTTTGTTTTTACTATTTCTAAAATTAACCTCACTCGCTATCTCGTGTCATTCACTTCAACTGCTATTTATCTCTGGTCCTTCTCGTGTTTGTTACATGCCATTTACAACGTTTCTTGGCAGGTTATTCGTCTTAATAGTCTACAAAAAATTTGTTTACCGTGATTATTTAGCTATTTTTTTTATTTTTTTTTCATTTGAGCTATTTAATTTTGGTAATGTATGATTATATATATCCTGGTTATGACATTAAACTGACCCTCACTGCCTTGTGAGTGATGTTGGATCATCAAAGGCTAGGCCCACCGCTTATAACTGTGGTTGCGTAAGGATGGGCGTCCTGCTTAAAAATTAGCCAAATAAATTACTTATGATGACAGAAGTGACAATGGCCCTCAGTATCCGGCAGAATGGCGTCGAGGGATATTTCGGTTTCATCATAGGTAGCCAAACGGCAACCCCCGATCTCGGGGAAAATGTCGTCTAAACGTGTGTTGTTGTTGTTTGTTGTTTAATGTATGATTATATATTCTTGTTATAAATTATAATTAACACAATTTGCAAATTCATTTTAACGAAGTCAGAAGGACATGATAAATTATGATTATTATTATTATTATTATTATTATTATTATTATTACTTATTACTACTGAGTTGCATGAGAGTTGGCCGATTTCGTTCAGCTCACTGCTCTTTTACATAATAATTGTTTTTTAGTTATTTAACTAGTTTTAAAATTGGTTGTTCGAATAGGAAAAATTCTGCTGATTGTGGCGATAGTTTTAAAACTTAAATTTGATTCGGTTTTTTATTTAATTTTAATTTTCTTAATTAATGGTATATATAGTGTAAATTCAAATAAATGTCCGTTTTGTAATAAAATATTCATAAACGTTGGAAGACACTCCTGGCGCTGTACTAAGAATACTGGATACACGAATGCTAATGTTGTTCGTACAGGTGCAAATTCTAACGTAAATATTTATCAAACATTTATAACTCAAATTCTGTTGATAATCATTCAATTAATATTGATAGTAGCAACTTAATTTCATGTTGTTGTGGCCAAAGGCCGTAAGGGCCTTACTATGCACCAACGGTCGTGCAAAATACAAAGAACGCTTCAACTACCACAAGACGCAACGGATAATAACATGGATATCACATCAACATCGCCAGATAGATTAATCTCAACTCAAAATCCAGACACATCTTCGTCATCGTCGTCGTCACCGGCAGTTGTGGCAACGGAATCGGCTATCCCTGGCGTAAAATCACCAAGAACGCCAGCCCAATGGTCCGAAGCCAACGCTTTCTTCCAGCTACAACGCAAACTGCTTCCAAGTCTCAACAACATCGACGAATTCACACTCTCATTTCAAAAAACAATATACAATTACTTTTCTCAAAATTATGGCATCATAAAACCTCACACAATACAAAACAACATCACAAACAAAAGCATCAAAGACCTGAAAAAGAAACTCAAATACTTGAAAGAACTTAGCCACAACAACAACAACTTTGACAATCAAATCACCAACACAAGCAGAGATATTCGCTCAAAACTGCAGTCGTTGAAGTTATCTAAATGTGCTGTGAAAAAATCAGACATCACAGCTCAACTTAAACGTCGATTCTGGTGGTGCTGCAAAAAAATATTCGACTCAACAAAAAATCTGAGACCTCTGTTTGCCGTTGATGAATGCTAAAAATACTTTACAAACATTTTAAACGACACAAATCATCATAGTAAATATCAACTTCCTAAATGGATTCCAAAACTGCAATCCCCAACTACGCCCTTCAACAACAGTCCTCCTTCATACCACGAGATTTCATCAATAATCTACAAATATAAAACTAAATCGTCACCATGCCCGCTTGATCAAATCTCAGTTATTCCCTTCAAAAAATGCCCAATCCTACGCACTATTCTACATGAACTACTAACACAATGCTGGAAATCTTCTACCATCCCTTCATGTTGGAAAAAAGGGTTTACAATATTAATTTATAAAAAAGGAGATGCTCGCGACCCTGCCAACTTTAGACCGATAACACTACAACCGACGCTATACAAAATATTCTCTTCACTCATCAACAATAGACTATACAACTTTCTTGAATCAAACAACATGATCAACAAAAATATACAAAAAGGGTTCTACCCCAAAGTTGATGGCCTGACTGAACACACCCAGCTCTTATCTCACATGATTAACGATGCGAAAAGGCACCAGAGAACAATTATCGTCACACTCTTGGATTTACGTAATGCCTTTGGTGAAGTCAGTCACGGCCTAATCTCATCAATCATGCACTACCATCACATCCCACTTCAAATCATAAACTTAATTGAATTTATATACTCCAACTACACAATTACAGTCTCCGGTTGCGATCAGTTGTCTCCTTCCATCCCGGTCAAACGAGGTGTGTTACAAGGCGATCCAGTCTCTCCATTGCTCTTCAACCTCTGCTTCAACCCCTTAATGAAAAAACTCGAAGAAACCGAATTTCAGCAGTGCGGTTACATATGGGGTCCCACAACAAGCCTTAGAACAAGAGCATGGTTACAATTTGCAGACGACACAGCAATCATCGCCAACAACACCGAAAGTGCACAAAAGCTTATTGACATAAACCGGGCATGGTGTATCGCAACCGGCATGAAATTAAGAATTGATAAATGTTCAACATTCGGTATGAGAAAAAAAAACGGTACTTATGAACAATTTCTCCCGATGCTGATTATCGACGAAAAACCAATTCCTCATGTCGACATAGGCGGACACTTTGTCTATCTGGGCAAAACCTATGATTTTGAAGGCAACAACAGTAGGGCTAAAGAACAGCTGAATGGTAAGCTAAAAAATTTGCTATTAGTGATTAACAAACTGGACACGACGGCAAATTGGAAACTACAAATTCTACGTAGATATATACCGTCGCAATTGGCATTTGAGTTGCGGACATACGACATTTCCTTGACCTGGATAGGCAACTGCCTCGACCCTCTCATTGTTGAATCGGTGAGATCATGGCTGTCACTACCTATCAGCAGCTGTGTGTCTGAATGCATGTCGCTCCCCTTCAAATTGGGAGGCTTGAACATTAGGTCTCTCAAGCACTATGCCGAATCTATGCGAATTAAACTACGCAATTATCTAAAATCAAACGGCAAAGACGAACTTAAGTGCTTGTGGGCCGAATCATTCAACAACTATATTGCGGTGGATAATCAGCTACCCGATTCGAACGACATCAAATCAACGCTCAAGGCACTAGTACTTCGACAACAAAGTACAGAATTTACACGGCTGACCTCACTCCGATGTCAAGGTACGATAGTCAAGGCAATCAGTGATCATATTCCGGCAACTAGAATTGATCACTGGTCACGATACATTGCAAACCTTCCAGAGGTTCTATTCAGATTCGTCCGGAAAGGTTTAATTCAGCAACTGCCAACAAATGCCAACCTGTCCAGATGGGGAAAGCCTTCCACTGCCCAGTGCTTGTTATGCAATAATCTACAAACGAATAAACATGTACTATCCAACTGCAGTTCTTCGTCGGCACTGGATAGATACACAACAAGACACAACAAAATATTGACAATAATCCTCGACAAATTAAAATCATGCGCCAACCCAGATGTCTCCATTTTTGCTGATCTAGAGACGGGAGATGTTCAACCACTATCACGCTTATTCAAGTCATTGCGACCAGATATCGCATTGCTACGCGGTGAAACGTTGGAAATTCTGGAATTAACAGTCTGCCACGAAACCAACTTCCTCAGCTCAAAAGAATATAAACTATCTAAATACTCTAATAATTTGAAAAATAACTTAATTGACGATTGCAAACATTTGAAAATAAAAATAAATACATTCGAAATTTCTACATTGGATTTATTCAAGCAATTTAATTTATCTCATATAAACATTGTTTGGTCTGATAACTTTTGCAACGACCTTATTAAGTCTGCTGTATCATCGTCGTACGCTATCTATTGTGATAGAAATTTGAAATGAACCAATTTTGAAACTAATTAACTCTGGCTGTACTCACTCGATTTGAATGATGAGCTTCGCAGATTTGATAAAACACTAATTATTTCATTGACTTTTCATTTTATTTTACTTAATTTGTATTGTCATTTTTATTGATTTTATTGATGAATAAAAGATTGTTCCCATTCTATTATTATTATCATTATTATTCTAATGTTATTATTATTATCATTATTATAATCAGGGACTCCTAATATTCATTTATTTATCAGGAGCTTCCATATTGATTGCATTTGACATTTTATTTTATTTCATTTTTTTTATTTTATTTTATTTTATTTTATTTGTACTGCCATTTTCATTGTTTTTATTGCCGAATAAAAGATTGTTCCCATTATTATTATTATTATTGTTATCCACTTGATTCAATTATTTATTTTTTTTTCAATTTCTTGTTTACATTTTTGTGTTTTTGTTAAAATAATTTGTAATTTCAAACCCATATAAAACTATACGAGTCTACTAAAATGATTTGTAATTTTTTTATAACGATTGAGCAAGAGTTGGATTGTTGTTTTCTGTTTGTTTGTTATTGGTTTCTACACATCTCAAAGATGTTGTCTGAAAAAAAAAGATTTTACATTCGTTAAAAGTCCTTGTTTCATTTGAAAGAGGTTTGATCTCATGAGAGGATCAGTAAAGTTGAAACATTTCAAAGTTTCAATGTTTGGACAGCCGGCAAATTATTTTAAAAATTAGGCTGTTTGTGTGTGTGTGTGTGTGTGTGTGTGTGGTGTGTGTGTGTGTGTGTGTGTGTGTGGTTCATTTACGTAGAAATCATCTCGAATGTTTTGCCTCAAGTTATAATTTGAATTGCAGCAAAGCGATTGTGCTTGTCAGTGCCTTCCTTCTTGGGCTGGGGGACAGCAGTTTCATCACACAGGTTGGTTGCTGCTGATGTGGTCAGTTTTGTCATCATCTTCATCATCGTCATTTTCATTGTCATTAGATATTGTCCATCATCATTTTTAATTATTGTCATGATCATCACCGTCATCTTGTCACCATGAACATTACCTTATCTCGTCATCATCATCATCCCGATCATCATATCATCATCATCATCATCTTGATCCACGCAGATCTATCCATCCATCAATCACATCTTCCCATCACAAATTTCATGTGCAGTGGCCCTCTTCAAGTTCATCCAGGTTTTTTTTTGTTGCGTTTTTTTCTAATTTTTGCTATTAAAAACCTTACAATTATGAAATATTGAAACCGATTTCAAATGGAAAAATTCTTTTACCAGCCTGACTCTAACAACTCTGTCGACAATAACACATTATGCATAAATCCATTGTAAACATCCACATACGATTGCTGGGGAAGTTCTTTGCTTTTGAATCCGGTCACTACATCTCTGGACCGCAGACTTTACCATTACGCCAACGCGCATCTTACCACTGTGCTATCTAACTGTCTTCAATTATTTAAATCTTCGGTTATTGTAGTAATCAATGATTCGAGAGAAAGTTTAATGTAATGTGATGTAATGTTACGTAATTGCAGTCTCTGGCGTCGACGGCGGCGTTCGTGTACAGCCAGTACTTGCTGCTTCAGTGGCAGCTCATCATCCTGGCGACAGTTGCCACACTCGGATGCACGCTCTTCTTCCTGGTTGAGAGGATCAACCACTTTCACGTTCTCAGAGAGTTCACTCAAATCCAATCGAAAAGCTGATTCGGTGTTTTATCCTGGATATCTTTTTATGAGATTTTGCGATTGGATTTGGTTCTTAATCGCTTTTTTATTCTTCCTGATGAAGATTAATGATATGATTCATTCATTCATTCCTCTATCCATCCATTCATTCATCTATTTATTCATTTATCCATTCATTCATTCAATCATTCATTCATTCATTCAATGCTTACAGCAATATTTTATCTATTACGTTCAATGAATCATGTATTTTATCGATTGACTGAGTGCTGGCATATTTTATTTTATTTTATTACATGAAGTCATATGTATCAGTCATCAATGGCGGATCCAGAATTTTGTGGTGGAGTGGATGATTGGGAAATCCAGAGTTGGTGACCTTTTTTGGTAACATTTTACACATAATATTAAATATTTTCTTCTTTCATGGTGGGCGGTGCAATCCTGGATCCGCCACTGTCAGTCATATTCCACGTGTGCCTATACAGATTGTTTTAAAATTGCGAGATTTTTAAATCATTTCAACGATTAAATTTTTAAACATTTTTTCGGATGTATTTTATTGTAGATAGCTTAATAACAATACTGAAATTTGACTAGATGTATTTTATTTCAATGGAGCCAGTATTAATATAGTTCACATCTGCCATCATGAAATTGATCGGCCACTTTGGTTCGTGTAATATGTATGCGACTGGCGGTTTGGTTCGTTCGCGTATCGGTTTGTTAAAGTTGGTTTTGGAGTTCAGCATTTCCACTATTTTTCAGTTGTGACCACAGAATATAAGCATACATTCCTACAAAATTATGGAAATCTTATCGAATTGATTTCTCACATTTATACCGCGCTCATATTAACTTCACATATAATTATGTTTTTAGGTCATGTTTTGGTTTGCTTATAAATATGGTAACCGATGCGCTAATTAATTAAAATATTTTATAGAATTTATCAGTAAATAAATAGAAAAATAAAACACATTAACGCTCTGGCGAACAACTGTTTGATATCTACTGTGAAAGGTTTTTATAATTTATACAGCTAACGTTTGACGGTTAGAGGTGTTTTTAAAATCATTAGCAATTCAATTAGTTGGTAGAAAGTAAATGAATGTTGTAATTATTTTACATATAATGAGCGTGGTTTTTAAATTTTTTTGACTCGTTAATAATGAAGGCTATTTTCTTTTTTTAGTTAGTTTTACGCTGAATATCGCGTAAACAAGTTTTGTTTTTATCCATTTTATTGGTAATTTTAATATTAATGAATGTGCAGCAACATATATTTATATTATTTATTTCTGGTTGTTGTGTTACCAATGAAATTTTGTTTTCAGCAAGATTAAACAATATGTATATGATTTCAAATGTTGTATAGTATATGTTGTTCAAATGGTTACTTTTGTAAAATCGCCAAAATAAATTTTTATTGAAAAATTTGGATTAGCGCAATAAAATGCGCCTGAATGAAAAGTTTAACCTCTCAACATAAAATTACATTAGTTGGATATACAAACCATTATACAACAACAATAATTAATAAATAAATATAATAAGAGCACGCATTTATGAAAATTTAAATACATTCAAATTCAAAAATGGAATAGAGGTTAATTAAGTTGCTTTCAAATTCGATCAATCAATCAATCTTCGTTTTGCGTCCAGAAACCCGGTTTCCCGAGGTAGGACGTTGTTCTCTTTGCCATAAACTTTTTGCGCCACATTAGACGATCAGTTGTATCCATTTCATTTAAATTTAGAGCTTTCATGTCTTGTTCGATTGTTTGCGACCAGAACTTCTTTGGACGGCCTTTGGGACGTGTGCCAGGTACTTCAACATCTGCAAGAGAAGTTATGGCACTGTTTTCACTTCGTTTGACATGACCAAACCACCGCAGACGGTGTTGCCGGCATTCGTCCTTTATATCATCTAAACCAGCACGACGCAGGATTTCGGTAGATTTGATGTGGTCCTTCAGACTAATTCGTTGCATCCATCGGAGCATTTTCATGTCGGTTCGTTGAAGTTGTTGTTCCAGTTTGGTTGTCATTGGCCATGTTTCTGCACCATATAACAACACCGGACGTATCACATATTTATGAAGTCTTGATCGTAATAGTAGTGGGATGTCACGCCGCATCAATATAGAGGCAAGGAGATGCCATTTATTCCAGGCTGCACGTATGCGTGCTCGAACGGCAGCTTCATCTGTTCCAGTACAATCCAGAACATCCCCTAGACATGATCGGCGAGTCTGGTGTTCCAATCTTCAAACATCTGTGCTGCATTCTGCTCAGACGTGGCTGTTAAAACGATATCATCAGCATATATTAGATTCCAAATGTCACCAGTGCGTATCGGTTTTGTGATTTCTTCCATCACAGTTATAAATAACAGTGGACTGAGAATCGAGCCTTGGTGAACTCCAATGCCGATGTCAAATGCATCTGTGTTTCCAACCGTTGTGCTGACAAGAGTCTTAGTATTCGTATACATTTCCATCACAAGTCGAACAAGATATTCTGGAGTGAGTTGTCGACGTAGACTCCACCTGATTGCTTCACGGGGAACTCGATCAAATGCTTTTTCAAGGTCTACAAAAATGTGTGATAGTTGTTGATGCTTTGCGAGGTACTTGCAGTTGCCGAAGGATGTGAATTGCATCAATTGTTGATTTCTCCGCTAGGAAACCAAATTGATAATTTCCGATTGTGATGCATGACGTTAATCTTTTCTCAATGATTTTCTTGACAATTTTCAGGGAGTGTTCTAACAGACGTATATCCCGATATGATGAACAGTTCAATGGATCGCCTTTGCCTTTGTATAGCGGGACTGTCATGCTATAGTTCCATTCAGTCGGCATTGAGCAATTTCTCCAGATTTCACGGCAAAGTTATAGTAACGTTTGGATACCTGCAGTACCAGATGCTTTGATAATGTCATTTGTGAGTCCAGAGGGCCCTGCTGCCTTTCCATCCTTCATAGCTTTCAGAGCTTCTGTAAGCTCCTCTATAGTGATGTCTGGAATCGGACCTTCGATGGGTGGAGCGTCAAAGTTAACATTGTTGGGATTTGTTTCGTTTAACAGACGGTTGAAGTATTCTCTCCACTGTAGCTTGATCTCATCTTCTTCAAGAACCATCTCATTTTTATCATTTTTGATACATGAGGCACCAACTATGTCTTTTTTCGTACGCTTTGCTTGTTTTGCTATACGATACAGAGATTTCATTTGTCCACCTTTGCTTTTAGTGATCCAATCTCTGCACTGCACGAGCCAGTGCAACTTGACGTCTTGCATAGTTCTTCTTCTCACGGAAAATTTTACGGTCATCAACAGATTTTGATTTTTGCCATTGCTTGTATGCAACTTTCTTTTCAGCTATTGCATTTTGTACACTGTCATTCCACCACCAAGTGTCACGTTCATGCTGACGTTTTGTACCAGTTTTTCCACAAACTGTAGTTGCAGCGTTTATCAAAATTGTTTTGTATGTACTCCAATCTGTACTGGCTTGCGATTGGTGGTCTAACTGTGTGGCGACAATCTGTTGAAATTTTTCTCGATGAATATTGCTTTTCAGCTTCCACGTTTTGATTCTCCGAGGCATTTGTTTAGACTTATGTTTTGACAGTTCGACAACCAGGTCTGCCACAAGGAGTCTATGTTGGGCGACACATGATTCGCCAGGTATAATTTTGACGTTTTTGAACAGCCTTCGGTGTGGTTGCTTGACAGCGAAGAAATCAATTTGCGTGGCTAATGGTCCACTTTTATATGTTATGAGATGTTCCAACTTCTTTCTAAAATATGTGTTCAGTAAACAAAACCCGTGACTTTCAGCAAACTCAAGGATGCGGTTGCCATCTTCATTCCGTTTTCCATAGCCAAAACCGCCATGCACGATGTCAAAACCATCTGTTTTCTCTCCAACGTGGCCATTGAGATCGCCTCCAATCAGGATTGTTTCAGATTTTGGTATTGTTGAGATGGTGTCAGAGAATGCAGCCCAGAAGTCATTTTTCATCTCTTCTGATTCGCCTGTCTGTGGTGCGTATGCAGAAAAAATAATCATTTTCAAATTCGATAATGTCGAATTGTAATTTTATCAAATTGAAAGAAACATCAGACTTCAAACTTGAATTCAACTTATTTCTATCCAGTATGAATAAGCATAGCGCCAATAAAATTGGTCAATAGCATTTTAATAATTAAACGAAGCACTTGATAAATCATTAATTAAGATATGTGGTACATAACAATCATACGCCACGATAGAAAAAAGATTAGTTGCTGTTTCAGTTGAAGAAATTCATTAAATCATTATAATTCTAGTTCAAACGTTCAAATTATTAAATTACATTTTAGATATATTTTGATTTAATTAATTTAGCAACACCAAATATCATGACAAAAAAAATTCGATAGATTTATGAAATGAATTTTGTATTTTTTCTTATAACGTTAAATGATGATTGTGGTTTTTTATTACTAGCAATAAGTTATGTTGTTGTTTGTCGTCTCAACTACTGAGAATGTATTTTTTATCATGTGTTATTGCGTGGCGTTAATTGACTTCTATTTGTTTGTTTGTATGTACGTACATATTTATAAGTGTATTTGTGTGTATATTTTGTGTGTACGAATGTAGTGTGAGTTTATGTGTGTGTGTGTGGTGTGTGTGTGTGATGAATATTAGAATCGTTTAGTAAAATTTCATCCTTAGTTTTTTCACATCATGCATGGTCATATTCATCAACACTAACAAAACCTCAATGCTACCAACGAAATATTAAACATGCCCTCGCCGGAATAATAAATGTTATTTAATTATAATTTTATTGAATTGTAATTATTATTTAATTATAATTATTATTTAATTATAATTTAATTATAATTATATTTGAAATGTCCAAAGCGGATGGCTTAAAGATAAATATGAAATAAATGTACGTCACTGATTAAGAAACGCAAGCGAAATAGAATAAAGCATGTATATGTAAAGTTTTTCAACATGTTCGTTTAAAAAAATGTTTCTGTATGAATGTTTGCTATTTTTATTTGTTCGTGTTTTCACGGGTTTTTTTGTTAAATTTTTGATTGTATATGCTGGTATTTTCTTATTGGCTGGTGCATATGTTATGTCATATGTTGTTATGCTCTTATTGGCTGTTGTTGGTATGTTCTTATTGGCTGGTGCATATGGCTGTTGCTATGTTCTTATTAAATGTTGTTGTTGGTGATAATGACGACAACCACGACAACCACAAATGTTGTTGTTGGTAATGATGACGACAACATTAACACACCGGTCGTTGGTGACTGCTGGGGTATAGTTGCCGGTGATGATGATGATAGTGATGGTGGTGTTGCTGATGACGAATTTAATGTTGATGATGAGTTTGTTGATGAAGGTGGTAGTGATGATGATGATGATGTAGTCGATGGATTTGTTGAAAATGGTAATAAATTTGTTGATGATGATGATGTCAACGAGGGATTGATGATTTGATCATTTGTTGTTTTCGTAGTTGGTGTAGTATTAGATGTTGTTTTTGGTGTAGATGTTGTTGTTGGTGTAGATGTTGGTGTAGATGTTGTTGTTGGCGTTGTTGTTGGCGTAGATGTTGTGGTGGCGTTGTTGTTGTTGCAGTGCTCGTCAACTTGCTTTCGTTTTGGCCGTCTTTCTGAATGGGTTGCGTTGAAGAGATGGCAATCAAATTGAAAACCACGTAGAATCCTAGCAGGGACATGATTTTTGTTGACGTTGTTTTTTTGTTGATGTTGTTGGTAGTGTTGATGTTGTTGTTGCTGAGTTTGTTGTCAACTTGTTTGCCGATTAGTTGATGTTGTTAACGTCGATGTCGTTAATAATAATAATTTTGTTGTTTCTGTTGTTGTTTTTATTGCAGTTGCTATTACTGTTGATAAAACTTTCGAATGTTGGTTTCAGCGAATTTATAAACTGTAGGCCTACTTATAATCAAAAAAAATATTGTAATCTTGATAATTATTTCAAACGGTAATTTAAAAATTAATGAAAAGCCACAACAAAAACAAGATTTAAATAAATTCGAATAAATCAAATTTATTATTACTAAATTTACAATTAATAAATAGTTAATAAATCAAATTTATAATTATTAAATTACTATTAAAAACTGAAATAACCCCAAAAAATTCTTAAACGGAGCATCTGACAAATTTGTTCGCAACGGCTCCTTATATAAGGAAATCTTAAGGTTTGTTTGGTTGGTTAGATGGATAGCATTTCAATTCCAGTGTCTCTATATGCACTTCCTTGGTTTTACAGACGTGCGTGAAATCTGATAATCACCATGCTCTTAAAGATATCGAATTTCTCGAAAGTGTTTTAAGGAAAAATATTAAACCTTTTTATTTTTCTTATAGTTTAAGGACGTATTCATATTGAAAGCTGCTTATCTTTTTATTTAACAATTTTTAATTTACTCTTTTGGCTTTCAATCAACACTAATTTTCACAAAACTTTAATAAATATTTTTGACTTTTCCATATTTTATCCTGTTGGGTTGAGTTAATTAAAAAATTTCAAAATATGTTTGCAGATTATTGCAGGTGAACACGTACATTTAAAAAAAACATGCAAACAGTTACTGGATATACACAACATGCATTGATGCAAACTCACACACACACACACACAAACGCACGCACATGCACACACATACCACACCACACTAAGACACATACACGTTCCCAGTCACACGGATTTATGAAACTACATAGGTACCGAACAAACACACATGTTAAAGGTCATCACACATGACTGTGAAGGCCGTTTTATAAAACCCCAAGCCTTCCTTCCCTACAAAAAATTTACATTACGACAAAAATTATTTTTGTTTTTTATGAATTTTGATTGAATTAAATAAAATTGTGAAAAATAAACATTTACACGAGTTTATCTGATACAAAAAGTATTATATATAAAACCAAAGACATACCCTGCCACAAACATTCATACTGATAGAAACTCGCAAGCACATTTATCGTTCGTACAAATATATAGGAAATAATGGTACGAGCGTCAATATTAATAACGAAACCACATGCTTCAAATAATTCTGAGTGGAAATATGCATCCGCGGCAGAAACTTCGTGACATGCACGAATATTATTTGGGTGTTTATCGGGATATCCTTTTTATTAACATCAAATTTTTAAAATTTTTCTGCACATTCGTAAATTTTATTTCATTATAAAAATTTGAACGTTTAAAAATTGTACAAATATTTTCGAAATATTTATTGAAAGGCTGTTATTGAAAATAATGTCTTCCCTGATACGTTATATTTCTTAATGACGTAGTTTAGGTTCAACACATTTTCTCTCTCTTTTTTCTAAAAATTATATATATATATATATATATATATATATATATATAGAGAGAGAGAGAGAGAGAGAGAGAGAGAGAGCGTATATTAAAGTTAGTAAAACTCAGTTTTTTGACAGGATTATTTATCATTTTTAGTTTTAGACACGAAAAGTCAACATTTTGAACTACGCACAACAGTTCAATTATTTTTGTGAATGTGACGCTGATGTAGCGGATTGCGCTAGTAGTTTGTTATTAGATTCGTGCAGTACTCAATCACCCGAGCATGAAAATGTATAATTTGGTAATAAAATTTCAAGACGTTTGTGATAAATAGCATCTTGCATCGGCCGAATAGTTATCATTATGTCTTACTGAACACAAACACTATAACTCGATTCTTTTGAGTGTGACGCTGATGTAGTGGATTATGCTGACTGTTTCTTACTAGATTCATCGTTCACGCAGTGCCAAACCAATCTAGGGGGAACACGGCGAGCACATAAAATAAAATAGGTTGTGTGTAATTACTTGTCTATCAATTACAACAAGACTATTTATATAATACTGAGACCCAAAATATTAACATATGGTAGGAATGCAGATATTTTTATAAAAAATATAGAAAGAGTTTGTGTCAATAAATTTTTGGGTTTCGTAATGTGGGATACTTATAAATATTTTTCTTCAATACAACGCATTACAACCGAAACTAATTCTTCCTTCCTGAGAACTTCAGTGGGACAGGAGAGTTTTTCTGATTTCGAACTGTTAAGCGTAGGGGAGAAACTGCTCGAAACAATTAACATTCAAAACATCATTCACAACCGAATCAAGTAGAATAACATGTTAGCAGTTCTGCGTTTGTTTCAGATCCGCATAAAAAAGCAGAGGCGTAGCTAGGGGGTGGGGGTACACATGTCCCAGAGCGCTAAGTAAAGGAGACCAAAATGAGGCTGACAAAATTTTCACAAAATGAGTAAAAATCTTTCACAGTGACTGAATCATATGTTATAATTTGTGTATTTATGTTTTATCTTTAAATACAATGTTCCATTAAAATTTAAACTGTTTTTGTAAACAGTAATTTTTACAATGTTAATGTAATAAAAAATGTGATTAAACATGGAGAGGGGGCGCCAATTTTATAGTTTATCCCCAAGCGCAAAATACCCTGGCTATGCCTCTTTAAAAAAAGAACAAAAAATCTGCAAACCAGCCAATGGTAAATCGCAATGCCAATCATTCCTTAAATATTAATACCATCTAGCTTTTTATGGAAGTGCTGCCGATTTTAACACGAGCAAATAAAAAATTTTACCCATGGTTTTACCATATTGAGAATTATTAGAATCATTTCATGAAACAGCTCAACCGAATGACGTTTCAGTGCTTCAGCCTTCGCTTTCTGTTTTAAATCCAAGCTTACTTCAATAAATGCATGACGTCACTGTTGTTATCAATTGCAAGGTTTATGAATGGAAAATATGATAGGGAGGGTAACAGTATAAAACAAACCTGCAAAGTTTATAATGGAAAGAATGAATGAATGAATCATTGACATTAATAGACTGATTGAGTGAGTGAGTGAGTGAGTGAGTGAGTGAGTGAGTGAGTGAGTGAGTGAGTGAGTGAGTGAGTGAGTGAGTGAGTGATCGATTGAGGGCTTGATTGAGTGCTTGACTGAGTGATTGATTGAGGGCCCGATTGAGTGATTGATTGAATGATTGATTGAGTGATTTAATCATCAATCAATCCATATCTATCAATCAAAATTCATTTATGTAGCCAAATTTATATAAAGTTTATCAAATTAAAGTAATAGCTAGTCCACCAGTTTAGTTGCTATTGAAAATTTCACAATTAATTTAGTAGGCTATCAAGCGCTTCATTTAAACTATCAAATGATCAAGCTGCGTCCTTGTTCAAAGAATTTGAGTAAAAATGTAAATCGATAATTAATAAGTCAAAAATTTCTTAGTATTTTAATTATTTTCGCTTCAATTTTGAAATTATTAGTTAATTAACTTTAATTTTAATTGATGAGAGGTTAATTTTTATAAATGTTTTCATCAACTTTGATTAAGAGCTTTTTTTTACGGATGCTTTTAACTTCTCTATTGTAGTGTTTTGATTGATTGTGGTTCTCTTTTTTTTGTTAACAATTCATTTCTTTTTAGCTATAAAAATCTTATGTCTTCAAAACACATATTTCACACTTTGCTGATTTTGATGAAAAATAAAATTTTTTAAATTTAATTATAATTAATTTAATATGAATAATATTTTATAATCAATAATGATATTATTAAAGTTAAATTTTTATCTTTTTAATTTAATTTTAATTTGTTATTAAATCTAAACAGACACCTATTTTTTAAATATGATTTTCTGTTCAAACAAATGAAATGATCTACTACTCCATTAATAACTTTACTAATGAATGACTTATCATTTATAATTAATTATCAGAAGAATATAAGTCAAGAATGAACGGCCATTGTGACAGTCGATCTCCAACAGAAGAAACAACAGCAGATACATTTCTACTGCCAACCACTGTTGTTAGAAGCTCCAATCAAAAGTCTGAAAATTTTTACAAAGAATCAAATTCGTTACCTCTCAACTTTTCTCCTGCTAAATTTGCATTTTTCTACGATGATTTACAATCAAAATGTTCTTCTCACCACCAGTCTTCAGATTTGAATGATAAGACAAAGTCAGATAGGATCAATTTCACAAGAACTGATGTCTTATTGTCACCCAAATACAAAGGAAAAATAAGTCTGTTCAATTCAAATCTGGATGATTATGAAACTTGTTTGTCAAAAATTGATTCTATTCCCATTCAGTCTGATAACAGTTTCGATGAGGGACTAGATAAATCCTGTAAATTGAATGATAGTGGAACGATAGTGGCTACTAAGTCAAATCTAGGTGTTGACTCAAAATCAAATGAATTAGGTGTTTCAGATGATTCTTCTAGTCAATCCATTTTCACTTTGGTGTCACCTTCAAAATTGCCTAAATTACATTTAAACAAGCAGAGCACTACGAGCATCAGCAGTGACTCAAAAGTGCAGTTGGGTCAAAATTTATTTTCAGATTCGAACATGTCGCAATCTCAATCCTTCAACGACATGACTGATAATTTAAAATCAAAAGAAGCCAAAGAACCAGACAAGAGTGCCGATAATGATCTGATTTACCAATGCAATGATAATGAGAAATATAACACGATAAGCTTTATTCCAACTTGTAAGACAGCACAGACAAATTTTGATGCTGATGAAATGACAAAATCAGAGAAAGTTAGAAAAAAGACATTAATAAAAGTATCAGTGGAACAAAAAGATGGCACAAGTGATGGCAATTATAAATTCAAATCAAACCTGAACAGTCGGTTCAGTAAAAGTCATGAAAATTATTCGAGCAATCCTCAGCACTCGGGCAACTACTGTGACGACAACTCGAGGAACAAAAATTGCAACGAAAGTGAAAATGAAAAAAAAATGGATGATTACGATGATGACGATGACGACGAAGAAGATAACATGGCTGTATCATTAGATCCATTACATTTCTATGAGACAAACAGTCTAGCTTCTAGTCGAACTGAAAAGAGTTGTTTTGAGGATACAAATGATTCATCTGCAAATGATAAAACTGATGACTTCAATGTCTCTACAAGTGATAACAACTACAATTACTATGATGATGATGATGATGATGAAGAAGAGGATGATGAAGATAGTGGTGATGAAAGTCCTAACAAATTGGACAGCATAATGATGATGACTCCATGCTTCAATGCAGTCAAGCATCCCAAAGATGGTCCTCATCAAAATGATGTAAAGGGTAACTTCCTACTGGGCAATAAAGTTTATGATAACAAGAAATGCAATCAAGATGATAATGCCCGTGAAATGAATGTTCCTAACAACACATCTGAAGATAAGGAGGGTGGTAATGATAATGATGATGACGGTAATGATAATGATGATGGAGGTAATGATAATGATGATGGTGTGGATGAAGAGGAGGATGAGGAGGAGGTAGAAGAGACTTTCGAGTTTTCGTGTGAGAGTGAACTGGAGAAGATGAATCAGTCGAGTTACGATGATGATGAGTGCAAGGAAGTTGCTGGTAGTGATGAGCCCTGCAATGATGAGGAGGGCTGCAATGCTGGGACAACTAAGAGGGATGGTGGTGATGGTGAAGATTATGGGGACGACGACTTGTTGGTGAACAACATTGACAGCATCGCATCACAATCTGACAAACAACACCAACAACGTGTTGACTACCTACAAAACAGCAACAACAGGCAGCTCAATCGCAAGAACAGATACACGATGATTTCTAATCAGAAACCAGTCAAAAATAGTTACGAGGAACGTTTACTGGCTGAATTCAAGACAGTCGTCGATCGAAGAGGGGTTCGTGAGAAGGATCGACCGTCTGCTGCGAGGTTGGCCAAACGACTCTACTTCCTCCAGGGGTTTAGGAGGCCTGATGTCACCAGACATCTCAGTAAAAGGTTTCCTTTACTTTGCCATTTCAAATGTTGTGTATAACATTTTTTCTCATAAATATTTGCCATAAATACTGTTCTCATCCTCATCATCAGGATTTCAATTAGCTTTCATTCTTTCAGGGTTTCTGTTTTTGAATGAGGCAAATTATCAATGTTTTATCATTTTCTTATTGTGTTTCCATCTCTTTCATCATGAAACTTTTTGCATCATTATTATCATCACACACTTGTTTGTTGAAAACTTAATTCTGAGGAGTTTTTTATGATTTTGTTAGTAATTTGTTGTTATTGTTATTATTATTATTTTGCAAATATATAAATGGTTTTCACTCACGATATTTTGTAACTAGGAGGTAATGACAATAGTAGTAGTAGTAGTAGTAATAGTAGTAATTGTAGTAGTAGCTGTAGTAGTAGCTGTAGTAGTAGTAGTAGTGGTGGTCATGGTAGTGGTAGCAGTAGTAGTAATAGCATCCATCAATCAGCATTGATATCTGTGTGGAAAGTAGATGAATATTACTGAATAAACTTTGTGAACTGCATTTAATTTATTTTATTCTGGCATAATTGGAGTCTGCTTATATAAATAATTGTTATGATGACACTAACGACATAGGTAAGAAATAGCAATAATATTAACCATAATAATAATAATTAAAAAAATAATAATAAAGAGGTTTACAGACTAAATAAACAACAATAACAACGTCAATTAATATAATGATACTGATGTTGTTGATGTGGGTGTACATATGCATGCAATCATTCCATCATACTATTGATGACCACTAATGATCCTTGTTGATCACTAATGACCACAGAAACAGCTTTGCCCTACTGGTAGGTGAGGAGTTTCTACGCTACTACGACTTCACTGGTGAGGCCCTCGACGTGTCGCTGCGGAAGTTCCTGAGGTCTATCTGCCTGAATGGCGACATCATGTGCGACAGGGAGCAGATATTGAGCTACTTTGCTCGTCGGTACTGCCAGTGTAACACTGAGGCCTTTCAAAAAGAAGGTACCACACTTTGTGGCAAGATTTTTCATAATTTTGTTTTCAATGCGATTTATCTGGCTAATAATAATAATAATAATAATAATAATATCATATTATTATTATTAGGGATGCACCGGATTCAGGTTTTTCAAATCCGGCTGGGGTCGGACTTGGCCGGATTTGAAATTCAAAAACCGGCCGTGGCCGGAGCCGGGTCCGGATTTTAGTTACCATTTTACATACGTTAGAAAAAATACTCGCATTTACGGTTATCTACATGTTGAACATCAAAAAATAACACCAAGCAAATAGTTATTTAATTCAAATATATGAATAAGTTGTGTGATACGCCAAATTCTGTACACAAAGATCAGCTTATAATTTATGCATATTTGCATAACTCAAGTTAAAGCACAAAGAAAATTGTCCAGCTCACCGCACAATTAGTGATGTTGTAATTATGTGTCATGTATACCTAGCCTAACCTTTAACATACCATGTTCTTAAATTATGTGCTTATGTATCTCTCTCTCTCTCTCTCTCTCTCTCTCTCTCTCTCTCTCTCTAAATATATATATATAGATATATATCTTTATATATATATATATATATATATATACTGCAATTCTAGCATGGAAGAATTGCAGTTAAAATTTGACAGATGGAAAAGTGTTATTGAAAAGAAAGGGTTAAAAGTTAATATTGGTATGACGAAGGTAATGGTGAGTGGGGAAGGTGGGGAGCGAGTGATAAGTAAAATAGACCCCTGTGGAGTATGTGATAGGAGAGTGAAGGCTAACTCGGTATTGTGTATAGGATGTCAGAAATGGGTGCATAAGAGATGTAGTGGTGTGAGGGGGGCACTGAAAAAGGTGGAAGGCACGTTCAAATGTAAGAAATGTGTTCATGGTGTGATTAATAGGACGGACGCAAGGACGGGGTTGAGTGGTGGTATTGAAAGAGTGGAAAGCTTTGTTTACTTAGGGGATAAGCTGAATGCGGATGGAGGATGTTTGAGCGCAGTTACGGCTAGAGTTCGTGTGGGATGGATGAAATTTAGGGAACTGGGTGGGGTATTGTGTGGAAAGAAATGGTCAGTGAAGATGAAAGGGAGGGTGTATAAAGCATGTGTGAGAGCAGCGATGGTATATGGTGGTGAAACTTGGGTGTTGAGGAGAGAGGAGGAAAGTGTACTGCAGAGGGCTGAAAGAGCTATGGTGAGGATGATGTGTGGGGTTAAAGTGAAGGATAGGAGGAGTAGTACAGAGCTGATGTCAATGATGGGACTGAATGAGGACATTGTGACATTGATAAGGAGATCGAGATTGCGGTGGTGTGGACATGTGTTGAGAAGGGATGAAAGGGTCGGGATTAGGCGAGCGTTGGAGTTCGAGGTTGAAGGAGTGGTAGGAAGGGGTCGTCCGCGATTGGGATGGAGAGAGCAGGTGGAGAAGGACAGGGTGAAAGCGGGGTTGCGTGATACTGAGGCGAGTGACAGATGTGGATGGCGTCGAGGGGTATTTCGGTTTCATCATAGGTAGCCAAACGGCAACCCCCGATCTCGGGGAAAATGCCGTCTAAACGTGTGTTGTTGTTGTATATATATATATATTGTTATAATACTCGCTGTCGTAACCGATTTACTATGCGACGGGTTCAAATCCTCGATTGAATAAAATATTCCAAACAGTTATTAAACTTTATTTACAGAAGAAATCAACTATTATTAGTTATTAAACTTTATTTACAGAAGAAATCAACTAATCGTTTATTTCCAGTAAATTCGCACTAACGCAACAATTAACTTTTAAATCTTTCAAAATCTATCGCTATGACAACGTCAACAAACAAATCAAATATCGCTTTAAATAATTCAACGAATCGCTATTCACAAAATCACGAATTTCACTCATCACGAATATCTTGCGACGTGCGCTTCTATACTCTTCGCAAGCGTCGTTTCTAGATTCTTCTCGATGGTCCGATTCTAGCATACTCTAGAATGCTCCAGTCACTAGAACATTCTAGAATACGCTAGAATCTAGTGCGTTCGGTAGCACGGTTATAACAATATATATATATATATATATTATGTAACTATATGATCCATCATGTGCAATTATCAATATATAGTATATACACGTGCACAAGTTCTTTTACACAAAGATCAGCTTATAATTTATGCATAACCCATGTTATAGCATAAAGAAAATTGTCCAGATCACCTCACAATTAGTGATGTTGTTATTATGTGTCATGTATGCCTTTAGCTTAGCTTTAGCCATTAACTTATTGACATAAAATTAATTGAATTCAATAAAATTTTTTTTCTATTTCTAACATTTTTAAAAGTTGATAGACGCTTAAATCCGGCCCTAAATCCGGCCCTAAATCCGGCCCTAAATCCGGCCACCAAATCCGGCCGGGGCCGGATTCGACCGGATTTAAAAAAAAAGCCGGATTTTGGCCGGAGCCGGGGCCGAACTTCGGTGCATCCCTAATTATTATCATTGTTATTTAATTGATTAATTGCTTCACAATGTTAATATAACTAAATGATGTTATGGGTTGATGTTTTGTGTGCTGATTTGTTGATTGATTAACATTATTAATAATATTATTACGGAGTGAATGATGTTATATACTGGTGTTTGGTGTGTTTGTTTGTTTATCTAGTTTTGTATGGTAACTGTGATTGAGATAACTGCATCAATTATATATATATATATATATATATATATATATATATATATATATATATATATATATATATATATTATTTAAAGTTAACAATAGAAAATTATTTTTTTAATATTTTTCATTTTGGACAAGTAGCAATTTGTCATTCGCTGGCCTTTGCTCTTCTCATACTGGATCAGAATTTGAAGAGTCAGGTTGGTTCAATGTCGTCACCTCATAAGTTGACGTCATCATCCCATTGTAACTCATGTATTGTTATCTCATTGTGTATTATTTAATGATATTGCCCTGCTGTGCATCAGTTGATATGATCAGTTCATTATGTATCTATTATTATTTCATTATATATCATTTAGTGATACCGCCTTATTATACATCCATCCTTTGATGTCTTCATCTCACTATATATCATGCATTGTTATCTCTTTATCTGATATCATTTAATGATATCATTACCTTGCTGGGTATCATTTGACGTCATCATTTGTTATATATCATTTGTCATTATCTCTTTATATATCCCTTATGATACCACATTATTATGCATCATTTTTGTATCATTTTTTGGCAATGAATCATTGTCATCATCACGTTGTATATTATTTGATTTTTTTTACATTTAATCAATCTTTTATTCATTGATAAGTTTTTCATGTTAATTTAATGAGAGCATTTGTAATCTAATATTATTTTTATTCATGCATTGAATTAGTGATTTTTCTTCTTCTGAATACCTTATAAATGATGTCATTTCAATTTCAGCACAACCTACAATCTCTGAGATGTGAGGACTTTGTTGAGAACTTTGTTGCAAAGTGTAGAATGCTGAATGGAAGTGCAGACGACGGTGTTGATGACGTTTCAAGTGAGGCATTGAAAACTTTGTACCAATCAATTGTCGACGAACCTCTGGAATATCTTGTGTCGGTTTTTTTTAATGAGATTGATTAGTGGGTGGATGGATTTATGAATGGACGGACGGATGGATGGATGGATGGATTTATGGATAGATTTATGGACGGACGGACGGATGATGGATGGATGGAAGAGGGATGGATGGAAGAGGGCTGATAAAATATGGATGGATAGGTGATTGATGGAATGAATAGAGGATAAACGAATGGTTGAATCAATGGATGCATCATTTATTATTACAAATATTATTACCATTATTATTATTTGAGAATTTATATAGTACTTTCACCAAAATCTTCTAGAGTGCTGCCAAATTGAAATTTGAATGGTTGTATTATGAAATAGAAGATGACGATGACGATGTTGTCATTCAACAAGAACCTGCCTATCTATATTCAATTACTTTGTATATGTTCTACATTCAATTGCCTTTCATATTTTCTACACTCAATTACTATTTACATGTTTATGCTCTATTTTATGACAGTGTTACAAAATAATAATGATGATGCTGGAAGATGAGATGGCAGGCTATATTTACACGCATTCTAATTTTAATGGCGTGCTGTGTTGTGTTTCCTGCTACTATAAAAAAGATGCTTGTTTGGTGGATGCAACTTGTTTGCGAACAACGTTGAAATTGCCCATGAACATAATTTGTGTTCACATCAGTGAGGAGCCAGTTGAACAGCAAACACTGGCGTTAGTAACGCAGCAACAGCAACAACAACGATACATAGTACAAACATCATCTGCCTCGTCTCAGTCTTCAACAGCGAACAACAACAACAACAACAAAGTTATCAACAACACTAACTACTTTGTCCTGGTTTATAACGATTTCATGGTTCGTATCATTTTTTTATTGTAGATACACACACACAAACACAATACAAAAGTTGTCAGCAGTTGATGATTGATTGTCTGTCATGCTTTAGCTAGCTACTATTAATGGTTTATGCATTAATCTGGTCTGATTGTATGTTGAGATGATGTTGAAGTGTGTGTTGGCTCTGTGCGCTAACATTTGGCAGAAAAAAATTTGCTCTGTGAAGCATTTCTAAAATGAATTTATGATTGGCAACATTTAAAAAGATATTGTATGCCTGCCATTCATCATTTATCTCAACTTAAGACTTTGTTAAAATTATTAGAAACACTCTTTAGAGGATGTTTAGTTGATTAAATTTATGTGATAATTCTTTTGGATATAACGATGTATCACCATCACTTTACAAAAAGTTATTTCTATTTTTAGTGAAGGTAACAAGCTTGTTGAAAAAATTAATTGAAATTTTACTTTATTAGGCTTGCTTATTTAATCTCTTTCTCTCTCTCCCTCTCTCTTTCTCCCTCTCTCTCTCTCTTTCTCCATCTCTCTCTCTCTCTCTCTCTCTCTCTCTCTCTCTCCACAGTTTGTGAAGTGGTCGGATTCGAATATGACAAAAAAGACCCCCGTCTATCACATGCTTTGTGTTTGATGCATTGTTCTTTGGCATGTATTCATGTGTGAGATGTTTGTGTGTTGCTCATTCCTCTGCACTTGGGAAGTGTCTGACAGACCTTCAAATTTTTTATCTCTATAATTAATGCAAATCCATCAAACCACCAACCAACCAATCAATCGATCCAACGAACAGCGATTGAATTTTGAAAGCCCGAACAACCAGGCAGCATCGACATCTTCATCAGCAGCGCCGTGCAGGGAGTATAAGAAGGGGTACATCATGAGGAAGTGCTGCCTGGACTCTAATGGCAAAAAAAGTTTGATTTTGTTTGATGTTCAGTCATTTTTTTGTCCATTCTTTTATTCTTTTATTTATTTATTCATTCATTCGTTCGTTCATTCATTCATTCATTCACTCATAGCATGCTCTTAATCAGGGCAGTGTTAATCATATTGCAATAAATAGCACAGTTCTTCATTATTACTATTTATTACTCCTTTACACCAGTAGTTATAAATTCTACTATTAATCGGGCTAATAAAATGTGTTTGTCTGTGTGTGTGTGCTTCCGTGTGTATGTGTGTGGATCTGTGCGTGCATTATTATTGGCATGTATGGTTCGCAATTCCACCCATCATATATAAATGTGTGCTAATTAAATTTACACACAAATACATTAACATTATATAGAGTAAAATTTGTGTTGATTTAGCGGCTATGTTATATACTAATTAAATTATCTCATACTAATTACATATATTTTAATTGTAATGAATTTTAAAAGTGTTATTGTCTTATTTAAGGATGGTCTCTTCCTACTAACAATGATAAATTGTGATAAAATCCACGTTGTGTCACCGTCAGTAAACTTCATCTCATACTCATCATCAGCCAACATCATGTCCTCATCGTCATCCTCATTACCATGAACACATGTCACGACATCAATCTTTATAACCGGTAACATCGTGTCATCATTGCATTATCACCATCATCATGCTATTCATCGGTTATATCATCATATTCTTCATATTATTTCATATATGTTATATATATATATATATATATATATATATTGTATATATATATATATATTGTATTATATCATCATCATCTTATTGTATCACATATCCTCACCACCATCATCATCATCAAAATCGTCATCATCATCGCGACTTCACAGCTGGCCTGGGTCGACGTGGTTGGAAGATGTTGTACGCCATCATCAAGGACACCGACCTCTACTTCTACAGCAGCGAGCGGGCCAGCCACCAGGCCATCACCAGACCTCAGCGAGCCACAAACAGCACTGCCACTTCTGTCGACGGTAAGGAGGGAAAAGAGAAGAGAGTCCTGTTTGGGAAGAAAATTTTAAAAAGTTTTACTGACAGTGTGGGAGATAAGAGCAGCAGGAAAGGTGTTGATAACTCCGTGAGTGTTGCAGACGATGAAGTTGCTGCTGGTGCTGCAGACGATGAAGTTCGAGGTAGACTTAGAGAGGGCGCTAATGCGATTGACGAGGTTGGCGGTGAACGCACGAAACTTAATTCCCAGAATAAAGAGAACGTGGAAGTTAAAAAACAAAACACTACAACGACTTCCTCAGCAGCAACTGCCACAACTTCAAAAAAGCTTCCGCGACCGCTGATGAAAGCGACGACACTAACCACCTCGATAACGTCATCAGTAACGGCCGGCAGCAACAATGTCATCACATTGTTGCATGCGTTTGCTGTCAAAGCTAACGATTACACTAAGAAGAGTCATGTCTTCAGATTACATACATGTGATTCAGCTCAATACCTCATTCAGACTAGGTTAGTTCTATGTTTGCTTGTAAAGTTCGCTTGATGTTGCTACTTTCTTATATTTTCAATTTAGTTTAAATTTGCTGAATTTCAAAATATTCTTTCAGTGTTGAAAGTTCTCGTGTTTAAACCATCTTGGTACACATTGTTTGCTTTAATGATAAGTTCAATAGCAAGTATGCTTGCTGCTTTCATTTGGTTGTTTTTATTTATTGTGATTGTTTTTATGATGATTGTGTTTGTGGTGGTGATGAGAAAGACGATGACGACGATGACTATGATGATGATGATGAGGAAGAGAATGATGATGATGACGATGACGATGATGACCTTTCAAGCGACATGAAGGATTGTCAGGAGTGGATCGACGCCATCAACATCATCGCTTCCATCTACTCTTCACCCATGGTCTTCAACAACAACAACAACAAAAATAACAATTATAACATTACTAGCACCGATATTGAAAACAACAGCAACAACAACAATAATAATAATAATAATGAGGATATAAATAGCAATCTCGATCAGGTGGACAGTGTCATAGTGAGTGGCCGGAAGTCTGGCAAGGGTCTCGACGTTCACATCAAGAAGTTCGACAAACCACTTGTCAACCTTAGCAAGAATAATTTGCCGCTGGTTTGTTTCGTTGTTGTTGTTAGGTTGTATTATTGCTATTGAATTATTTTCATTTCTGTTGTTGTTGTTGTGGATGTTATCTTTGTTGTTCAGCCTTTTAGATCTCATCACAAAATATCAGTCACTCACAGAAAAAGTCCATTCCAATGTTTTTCAAAATTTTTCACATGATCACGCACCCACACAGACATACACATGCTGCCTAAACAATTACTCAACACCCAAACACACATACGCAGCCTACCCTATCAAACGTAGAAGCACACACACACACACACACAAACTCACTCACACACACACACATACAAACACACACACACAAACACATACAAACACCTACTGATGCAGCACCAACAAATGGAGAAGCACGATAGGACGATACAGATATACGAGAAACTTCTGCAGCAGCACCAGAAGCTCGCCCCCGAGAAGAAGGCCACCCACAAACTCATACAGGAGTACTGCAAGAAGGAGAACTTTTACTTGTTTGAAGTCATTATTTACAGTTGTTTGCTTCTTTGTTGGTTTCCTATTGGTTTGCTTTTGTATGCTTGCACTCGTTTGTCAAGTATTTATAAATATAAGTATTTATAATTATTTATAATTATTTATATTATATTATGTATTATTTATATTTTGTATTTGTTCGTTTACTTGTTTTTGTATGTTAGTTTGTGTATATTAGTGTGTGTTTGTTTTTTTTTTTTTGTTGTCTGGGTTGAAGAGTTCAAGCCCAAACGGTAGATTTAATTATTTAAAAGAAAAAATGTTTACTTTTGTGTGGGTAGATAATCAGCTTGTGAACATTTTATTGTCCAAATCTGAAATGCTAACATAAAGATTTATTGTGATGAAGGAGATGGATGCCAGTTGATTAATTAATTAATTAGCTGATCGATAGATCAATTAACTAGTTAATATAATTATCAATTATTATAACAACTAATGGTTTGATCACTTAATTACATGCCTGTACTTTAGATTCGCAGATTGAAGTTGTATTCGAAGTTGATCCTGCAGCAACTCATCATGTATCCCCAGTTGAGTCCGTCTCTAGCCGAGACTTGCATCGGTTCGTTCACGTTTCTTTCGACATGTTTATGCATCACTATTTATATTCAGTCACTTGCCCCAGCAGATCTCATATCATCCACACAGATAAATGTATCAGAATGTTATTTATACGAACAATAAAGTTTTGGTAGGTTAAAGGTTTCTTTCTCTCTTTTACGTTTGCTTCAGAGATCTCTTTGTATTCGAACCCAGTCATAGCAATAGCAAGACCAGGCGCCTTTAACCATTGAGCCATCACGCCAGTTAAGATGTTGCTAGCATAGACTGCTAAACTACTTTAATCTAAAATAATGTACTCCAATAAATTTTAATTGCTTCAATGTGACAGATATAAAGAATGACAGAATGAATGGATAAATGAGTGGATAAATGAATGGATAAATGAATGGATAAATGAATGGGTAAATGAATGAATGAATTTAGGAAATGAAGTGAACAATGCAGCAGCAGCACTTATCGTAAAATAAACTGAATTAATAATGGAAATTGAAATGGTGACCATCTGCATCCAAACTTACATGCATGGAAGGAAAAATCTATTTCATCTGATGTTGTTGATGTTGACGAGGTCATGAAGATATTTGTGCGGTTTAAGCAGAGCAAGAGGGCATGTGGGAGATTCCTACAACAAAACAATGATTGTGATGATGATGAGGAGGAGGAGGAGGAGGGGGGGGGGGGGTAGATGAGGATAATTTCTATCATAGAGATTATTCTCCTGACTGTCTGTTATTACGTGAGGGTTGTGACTGACGTTTGCACGTGTCACAATCCGAGCATCCATGTTCCATATTTGTTTTCTATATTTCTATCAAGATTCATCCAAACATTTAGTAAATTTTTCCTATTTTACTTTTGAACGTTTCTCCTGTGAGGCAATAAAAATATTTGAAACATTTTTCGAAGTATGACACAGAGTCTTGCCGGAGTCGGATTTGTTTGAGGGGTTTTTTTGTTTTCCATCCGACTCCGACAGGCTGACATTACATGCTGAAAAGTGGACACCAGTGTTAATTGTTGATGTACACCAGTTAATTAAAAGGGGAATGTTGCTGTTACCCCTTCTATTTTATAATATGTCTCCATGCCTGGTTCCATTGTTAAGTCTGGTCGTTGTGCTTCATTGTTCTGTATTTAGTCTGAAACATATTTCACAGAGCTTATTGTTTCATGTCATATTAACAAATATTGAAACAAAGTTTTTATTCAATGTATCGTACCAGTTTATGAAAATTGGTTACTTTTCAAACGGCAAGCAAAAATAAAAACTTCACAGCGTCATTTGACAAAACAGCAACAACACTCAACAGGACATCCAACATCACCACAACAGACTGCAGCACAAAACACGCAACATCCCACCAAAACACAACAACACACTCAACAACACATTCGACAATACATTCAACAACGCATTCAACAACACACACACACTGACAGGAGAAGTGGAGGAACCAACGCCCAGTCCGAAATCAAAGGCCCTGAGGGCAGTCGCTAGGAAGTTTTTCAGCACGAACTTTCAATACAATGAAGACGAAGTGGAAGAGGTTTGTGACGTCAGAAATGTTGTCGCGACAATCGGCGCTTTCAAGTATGCAGGTAATGTGGTCGTCGGTGGGTGGAATGGCGATCGGTTCACCAACTCCACCCTCACACCATCCAGCAAAAAAGACAACAGTGTTGATGTTGCAGACAACATGTCAACATTTATTAATGTTGATAGGAATGTTGATGGGTCTGATGCCGAGTTTAATTCAACTTCTGCAACAGATTCGTTTGAAACAGTACCAACTTCATCAGCAAATGCAATACCTGCACCATACATGGAAGGATCCTCAACCTCCCATGAGACTACTTCTCCAGCTTCACAAACCTATCTCAAGGAAAGCATCTCATCCAGCACAACCACAACACGTTTGTTAGACAGTGTAGTTGCAGATTATTTCACAACTGATTTAATTAATGGCTACGCATCTTCAACAACTACATCAACAACAACAACATCAACAACAGCAACAACATCAACAACATCAACAGTGGCGACGTCAACAACAACAGTTATGACGTCAACATCAGCAGTGACGACGCAACTACTACCGCCATCAACCACCACCACAACAACAACTGCAACTGCATCGACTTCAACTCAAGTTGCAACATACGTGGAAGCAGTTTCGTGATGTCGATCGTTAATGCTGCCTACATTTTGCGTTAATATATCACCATCACTCGCTACTAATAAGGCTCATGATTGATAACAATATCATTATTATTATTATTATTATTATTATTATTATTAAACAATAATAATAATAATAATGTTGTATAATCATAATTAATAGTTACAATGATTGTGAAGTATTTTTGTTGATGTTGTTTTTATTACTGATTAGAATGCTACACGTGTATTTTTGGTTTTTTTATTAATTTTTAACTAGTCCCATTTTGTTACACGAAAGAATGGAGTAAATGAACGAACGAACGAACGAATAAATGAATAAACGAACGAATAAATGAAAGGACGAATGGATGAGTGCAAGTTTGGTTGAGGTGACCATTTAATGTTAATGTCATCATTGCACATTTTACTTTTTCGAGCTTTCTGTTGGAGTTGTAACTTTAATATAATAATGTTGAAAAATCGATTTTTTGCATTATATTTTTAAAAGTAAAATACCGTTAAAGTTTGATGGTGTTGGGGATAGAGGAGGCGGTGATGTGTAATGATATGATGAGTAGGTTCATGGTGGTAATTGCTATAAATGGGGATATAGATGCCAACTTAAAAAAACTTGTAGTCATTTGGTTAGTATTCTGCATCCGTCAGCAGTCATCATTTCACATTTCATCATCAGCCTCTTTTTATTTTTGTAATAATATTTTCCCCCTCTCACAACCCTATTCTCCTTCGTTTTTTTTTACAATTTTTAATCATTTCAATCTCATTTTAGATTTCAACTAATTTTAAACCAGAGATGGCTATTTCATGTGTTTCGATGTCTGTATGTATTACTATGTTTGTGTGTATGTGTGTGTGTTTTTGTGTGCATGTGTGTGTGCGCGCACGAATCCGTGTTTTTATAACCACTGATTTACAGTTGATCATTTATTTATTTATTTATTTTATACCAACAATCTGAGATTGAACTACTGAGAAAATTAAGTATCAATTTAAATATGCATGCATGCATATATGTATATATGAATATATGCATATATACAGGAATATATATATATATTCATATATATATATATATATATATATATATATATATATACATACATACATATATTTGTGCTAATATGTGATCTGTTAATTGTTTGAATGATATTTGTACTAACTTTCTTTACGTTATCTGTTCCCATTGCTTCCTATCCTTTCTTTCCTATATAAAAACAATGTCATTTCCTATGTAATAATAATGACGTTTTAAATGCCATAAAACATGGTTTGGCCCCAGAGGGGTGTTCCATCATGGCCCGTCATCGTGGTTCGTGGCAGGACAAATGCGGAGGCGGTCGGTCTGGCAGCGGTACACGGCAACCTCCACAAAGCCACCTTAATCGTTGATGACAGGAAATATCTTCGAAATCTCACAGTTAAATTCAACGCGCATTCATCATCTTCCATCACCAGTTCAATCTACAGGCCACCAGGTCACGACGTTTCTTCAAATGTTTCCCCCCATTCTTTGGACGTTTTGTAAATTAGGAATATTTTCATTTTGACTATTACTACATTTTATTTTTTCAAATTCTCTCATCTCTTATTATTATTGTTGTTATTATTGTTGTTATTATTATTATTATTATTATCTTGGCATTTTCTTGTGTTTTTTCGGTTTTTACATTGAAGCAGATGATTGTTTGATAGCAATTTTTTTATATAAAGCCATTTTAACTCAGATCAGCTCATTGTCGTTATGCATTGGATTGTTTTAAGTTGTTCATCTGTCCTTTTCAATTAACTGGTCCTCATAAGTTAATTTGTATGTATTTAAATAATTGCCGTTTATTTTTATTTGCATTAACTTTTTATTTTATTTTCTTTAGTTTAAGTTGATAGGTTACTCGCACTATGGTATCCTGCTTATATCGTAACGTTTTAATATTTTACGTTCCTTCATTTATTTGGAAATTTGAAATACGTTGGTTAATTTTTTGTAAAAATTTGATCATATGCGCCTCCGTATGCGTGTGTTGGTGTATGTATATATATATATATATATATATATATATATATATATATATATATATATATATATATATTATTTAATCGGTTAGTCAGTCAAATGTCGTTTGGGTTACTTGTTTTACGTTTCTACTGTAATGGTTTGCATAATAGCGTGTTAATAAATTAGTTAAAATGCACTGTTGTGAAATATGGTATTTTGTTGATTATTTACTGTTTGAATTATTTCGATAATTAGATTCAATCTGGGTATTTGTATTCTTTTTGTTGTTAAAAATCATCTTCTCAAACATTAAATACACACTCGTTCTTAATTTACATTTGATAATGTTCGTATGGTTATTCTTTACAGCTTTGTTTCAATGTATTTTGAGAACGCTTAAGTTACTTTTCGTTTGCGAAACCTGGTCAACTTTTATAATTTTCATAATCAGAAATTTGTTTGATTTAGAAACTCTTATCTTACTCAGGCTTTTATGTTCATCAATGGTAATGCATTTCTAGCCTTTGTCATCCTAAATTGTAAAATTGTGTTTGTTCTTGTCCTAATCAGCTAATTAAAGTTTGATTTTCATCGTTCGTATGTTTGTTTCGTTCATTACAAAGTGTTCCTAAGTTGGGTTACATCGACCTGGCCGCGATTAGTTGAGCCGGCCGAGATCACCGCGTTGTGTTTAAACAAGATGTTATGCAAAGACAACGTAATAAATATTTTTGACGAGATTGAATTGTCATTGTGAGCGATATTACATATTTGAAATCTTCGTGATTTTATAATTTTTTATACTAGTTGAAAATGTCAGGAATTCCTCCGAAGTCGTGGCAACCACCGTGCGTCATCGTTGAGACAAGGTACCGGTTGCTTTCGTTTTCTAATATAAAATATCAGTACCTTGTTGGTAACTAATTTAACACCGTTTTTATTTAATTTTAAAATTATTTACTATTTCAATATTTATTCATTTTTAATTTTATCGTTATTTCATTTATTTTTGTTTGGATGTGGTTCAGTGTCTAACGAAAATTTCAAATTTTAATTCATAATTTAAAATAGAATTTAAATTTAATAATAAAAAATTTTAAATAAATAGTATTTTATTTACTATTTATTAAAATTAAATACTAAATAAAATTTAAACAACTAGTTACTGTGCTAGTTACTAGTACAAGTTACAAGTAAATAAGGATTGTGCATAAACATTGTGATTTTATCTAATCTCTACTCTACTTGATCAAAAACTGACATTATTAATTAATTATGAATTTTTGAATTATGAATATAAATTTAAGTGTTCAATTATTTAATTATATAAATTTTATTTAACATTAGATGAAGTGTTTAATTATGCTCATTAATAATAATAACTTCTGACTTAGCCAGTGATGTGATATATATAATAATGCATACTGTGGTTGTATCAACCATTACCTGTTAAATATAGATAGTTGGTTTCAAATCTTTTCCATCGAATGCTTCTTTAGTTAGAAAAACAATAAGTTAATGGATGATGATTATTCAAAAGACTGCAACTATAACCTTGTTAATGCAACAATAAACCCAATCAGTAGCGAAATCAAAATAATCATAAATATTTTAGGTGTTGCTATTCATAATCAATTTAAAAAAGTTAACACTTAAATAATTCTTCCGCAAGTTAACTATGTAAATATGTATTGGCTTATTTTTATTAAATTTATGTTTTCTTTCAAATTCATCTAATTATTTTTCTAATTTCAAATCAAGCATGGGTAAAATGGAGGTGGAACTTTATTGGAAACATGCCCCAAGAACATGTGCAAATTTTGCAGAATTAGCAAGAAGAGGCTACTACAATAACGTAAAGTTTCATAGAATCATCAAGGATTTCATGGTCCAAGGGGGAGACCCTACTGCTACTGGTTTCTATTTTTTACATAGCATTTATTTTTTGTACAGTGAACGAATGTTTAGCTAAAAATTTTTTGTTTCAGTTCTGTTAGTTGAAAAGATTGTTTGTAATATTTACTTAAAATATTTATGAAGTTTATTTTCTTTCTATTCTGCATCTTACTTAGGCAGAGGGGGTGCTTCCATTTACGGGAGGTCCTTTGAAGATGAAATTTCAGCTGATCTTAAGCACACAGGTTACATATAAAATTTTTTTTTAAATTTGAATCACACTCACAAAATTTATTTAATCATAAATGGTTCAAAAGCTCTAGCATATATTTCCACTCTATAGAAATGGGTTTGAATTTTGTTTACTGTATCTTGATTTTATAGCGAATATGTAAATAGTTTGGTTATCGATGTTTTTTACTTGATATTCTTTCAAACTAATGTTTTTATATTGAATTACTTTTTACATTTGTTAAAATCAGGTGCAGGTATATTATCAATGGCTAACAGTGGTCCCGACACCAACGGCAGTCAGTTCTTCATCACATTAGCTCCAACTCAATGGCTGGATGGCAAGCACACAATTTTTGGTCGGTTGTCAAAAGGCATCCAGGTTTTGAACAGGATAGGTCTTGTTGAAACAGACGATAATGATAAGCCTCTTGAAGATATAAAAATTCTTACTTGCCTAGTACCAAGCATAAGGCTTTGATTGACAGTTCTGTATTTCATTTATCTTACTTTGAAAATTTTTTCAACTATTTTGTTAAAATATATATGTCATTAACATATACTGTGGCGATTTGACTTTGATTTTACGGCGTTTGATGATTATTGAATTAGGATGAGCATAAACCGCATTCAATGTAACATTCAATGTTATTTTTGTGTTTAGTGGTGCGTGACGTTTTTTCTGAAGTGAATAGCTTAGCTGAATGACACCCTCATGAATGGATGCTATTGTTGCAGAGTAGAACAATTGCAGGTTTCTGTTGACTAGCTTGTTGCTTTTACTGTAAATATAGTTACAAACTTAGAAATTAACAGCTTTCATGTCGCATTTCGTCAACGTTAATTTTCGTGTTTATTGTTACAGAAATGTTTTAAGTACAAAAGTTATTTTACATTTTTAAAAAATATGTCAAAGTACCTAGAAGTCAACGTGAAACAACACCCGAAAGAAATCGTCGAAACCAAAACATGTCCAAATCAAGTACTTTATAGGGCTCCGGTACATTTTATGGGTCGAAAAGCTCCGGCGCCATCAGTCGACGGTTTGGAAAGCATTCAGAAGCCTTTACGTGAGATGTACACTGCATGTTCATGTGTGCAGGTTATGAAACGAGATACTCCAAGAGATGGATATCTAGTTGTGTTGAGCAGCGGTCTGTGCATCGTACCAGTCAATCCGTTAGATCAAAAACTTTGGATAAGAATACAGGATTTCAAGGGATGTGGAGTTGTAAGAGGTGTGGGAAGTGATTATACACCCAATGGAGCCCACACATTAACGTTTATGCCGATAAATTCGCCTCAAGCTAGAACAAGTCCACTTCCCACCATATTTACCGTCTTGGCGGCAAGAGGAGAATGCTTACCGTTAATTGATTGTTACGCATTCTCATGTCCAAGTGAAGAAGTTGCAATTTCATTGGCGTCATCCACAGAACAAGCTTTTTCTGATCGTAGTGGATGGTCAAACAGCAATAAACCGCCTTTTGAAAATTTGTGCTATCTGGATGAACAAACAAAATGCCCAGAACCAGAAGATTCGTGTGAATTCGTAAACCCTGAACTTTACAAAAAGCCGCCACTCAGAGGTTTCTTTTACGCACCGAGTCCTGGTATGATTCGATCATATGACTTGGGTGTAGAAGCTGAAGCCACCCTGAAGCCAGAACTTGAACTAGTTCCGGATAATACACAAGTTCCTCATGAGTGTTTAATTGTCAGTCAAGACATACAACCTCAACAAAACTATTTCTGCCCATCCTTTCAAGCAGAAATAATTCGCCAACCAGCAGAAACACGAAATATATATATAGAAGTCGATAAGACTTTCGATCAGTGCAGCAATCCCGCAAAAGTTATTAAAAAATCGTACGAGGCATTCAAACCCCGTCAATGTGGCACCAACAAAGCAGGTTCGTTAACCCAGGACCCGAGAACAAACACGTGCAATTTGGTAGATTTGAATCAGTGGATCAGCGCCCAACAAGCCGCTGCAGCAGTCCCGAACTGGACGGAGGAACAAGAAGTATATCCACAGTCTGAAAAATTGGTGATGTTTGCACCGGAGTTCGGGTCGTTTGATTCTACGTTTCTACAGGGAGGTTCGTACACCTATCCTACCGAGGGACCGTATGGCATCTAATACGTTACTAAATATTTTACTACCTTTTACTTTTTACTACAAAGAGTAAGAAGGTTCAATGATCATTTTACGATTTCATTTATTAAAATGCTGCACAATCATTTAACTTTGCCGTATTGTTTGTCATATTTATCGATTTTGACTAAATTAACAATTACTTCTTAACATTTGACTAAATCAATTAGACCACTCTTATACTATAATAAAACATTTTTTAGTTGTATTAGTTTATTGAAAACAAATTCACATCTTCAACAATGTAGAAATTAACATTTAACAATTAACAGCTTGAATGTCCTAAAATTTTGATCTATTTGACTGCCTTTCATTGCCAAAGTAGACTGAAATTAAAAATTTATTCAATTATTGTTTTAAATGTTGATACCAATTAATCAAATTTTGATTTTTGTTGTCATGTTGTGAAATTCATTTGTCAAGTGTCAGTTACGTACAAAGGAAAGGCAATAAACATGATTGTGAAAAAAGTCTTTAGCCTATTAAAAATGTATAGCAAAACATTTTTAAGTAATAAGTTAAACACAGGCAGTAAAAATATTAATATTATTTCACATAATTAGTAAAAAGTCATTAAAAGAAGAGAATTTATGCAACCTGAAAAAAGTTAATGGGGGTGTACCAGGCTCAGCTCCTTTCCTGAAACCTGTAATGGTATTATAAAGACCAATCAATATGAAATTAAGATACTTTCACGAGAAATAATTAAATGTGTATGTTTATATTGATATGTAAAATATTAACAAGTCTTGCTTTATTTTTATTATCATAATTTTATTAATCCTTCTAAACGTTAAAAAATTAACTTAAGACATTATTTCATATCACAAAAAGGTTTGGCATAAAAAATATTCAATATAATTTGCCCTGTGGGAAAGAAAGAGAATATGATAAGTATTGGTTTTATCACATTTGTATGGTCTCAGACATATTTAATGTACATTCATTTTAATAAACATATAGAATAAATAAAATTCTTTCGTAAATTATGCAACAAATAATCAATGACAAGTCAAAATGGTAATACTGGCAGAGTTAGAGTATTTAAGCATGGCTCCACTTCATTTTCAGGTAGATTTGTTTTAGCAAAAGTGAAAATCAGTTACTAATTCACATTGGTTAGATAAGCAGCAAACAGCAGCAAATTAATTTTTAAAATTTGTGATTTGGATGAAACAAATGAATGCTTGGATTCATGTGAATTCATAAACCACTATATGAGGACCAAACAAAAAAGTATCTTTGCAGAGGTTCCAATTGCATGTAGCTAGTTATTAATGCCACGTCATGTATGGAATTAAACATTATTAATTTATTATTAATTATTATTAAAAAATTATAATTTAACAGGATAACATGAATAATATTTATTATTAAATATAAAACATTATGAAGTATTGAAATTTACTTGTTAAATAGGTTTACTTGATCAAATAAACTTTTAATAACCTCATTATTTGCTAATAAATAAATTTTAATAATATAATTCCACAAAACAAGCAAAAAACCAGATATGTTGAATTGAGATGTCTGTATTACTAGTTATTTTTTAATCAAATAATTTAATAATAATTTGCATTTTAAATGTTAAACAACCTAAACAATACAAATACATAACAGTAAACTTAACAGACTGTACTGTAAGCTATGTGTAAATTAATTTTAAATTTTAAGTTAATAGAATAGGGAATACAATAGATAAAACATGACTATTAGCATTAGATTTAGCATTGGAATTAGAATTTAGATTAGTAGAGGTAGAGGGGTAGGGTATAAGTAGCTGGCCTGTGGTGTCTTAAACTTGAAATAGAAAACGAGCAACTACAGAGCAGCATATAAAGAACTTTTAAAAAACATTGTGAAATGAAAACGAACCCAAGTACAAAACTGTTGGAATGAACCCCCACTGGAACACTAATTTAGCTACATCAACGGTAGATATAAGAACCTGCTTCGCTTTACTCGGCTCGCGTTTAGGCATCATTTTCAATTTATCTGGATTAATACAAATAAAAAAAATTATACCAAAAAATTATTCATATCTCTCCCAGTAGAGTGACTCACTCGATCGGCAGGTCGTGAAAGGAAATATCGCTCACAAAAACAAGTTAATCCAAAGATGGGTTAGAATCATTTTCTTGAATTGAAATGACTTGACATGGCAACGGCAACCTCAATTCTAGTAAATTATTTTACTATTAAGGTTAACTTAGATACAACTGTCTTATGATGCAGTTTTTGTAGCACAAAATTTATTTTGCATTCATCTAAGGAAGGATATTAAACTAGCTCTTCCCTACCATTGTGAAAAAATCATTCAAAAATCATTCATCACAAAAATTCAACGACTCAGTTAACATATATAGTGGTCTTTCTATAATTTAAACATCTTTGCTCTCAATGGTATATAAATAAATGTTCACCGTTTCGTGTACAATTTACTTTCCATTTAAAATTTAAATCACCTCGTATCTTCCGCTTTAGAAACGTCTGCGTTGTTAAATATTGGAACATTGCAATTATTTTATTTATTTTTCATCGTAAAGCTTTAATATTTTCAACAAAGTCATAAAATTATAAAATACCGTTGTCATAAAATTTTTATAAATAAAATAAGAATCAAACAAAACTCAATAAATCAAAAAATCAAAAGTGGAGACAGGATCAACTCTGCCTTCCTGCTTGTCTACCTGCTTTCGTCAGTAGGTCATCAATCACATCATGTACAAAGCGATTTATTCGTACAGCAGCGAGAACCCGAAGTTGCTGTCCTTCTACATTGGGGAAAAGTTCCTTCTGTTGAAGCAGAATGAGAACAACTGGTGGCTAGTGCAGAAGAAGGAGGGTGACGTTGGCCTCGTGCCCAACAATTACATCACCAGATGCGATGCCAGTTTTTATTATAATTAATTTTTAATTAATTTAATTAACTAATTATTAAATGAAAAATTTAAGTATTTTCCTTTTTTAAATTTTGAAAATCAATAGTCTTTTTTTTCAATTTTTTTTTCTGAAAATTGGCATTATTTTTTTTCAACTTTATTTTTTTTTATTTTCAAACAAATATTATCTCAAAAATATAATTGTTATAAAATTTATTTAAATTGTTTAATTTGTTAGGTTTTTATGTTTTGCTTATAATTATTTTGAATATGATAATCCTTTTTGGATTTTATGAATAAATATAATAATTAAAATAAGTATATTAATAATCATATTTCCATTTTATAAACAGCCTGATCCAATAGAGTTCTTAGACTTTATCAAGTTGTCGTCTGCTCGTGCTCCGTTGCGACCATCAGCATTTAGCAGTGATTATATTCCTCTGTCATTGAAGTAATTGTTATTGTAAAATTTTTATTGTCTATATTATTTATTTTTCTACATATTGATTCAGCATTTATAAATGTTGATCTTAAGTTTAGCTGACTCATTTTACATGTTATGGTTTACCAAATCTCATTACTAAGGCCTTTTTGAAAGGAGGAGTGCTTGAGATGACAAGCAGATCAGGTGCTTGCTACCTGGTATTATTTGCTGAATTATTTCTTTTCTACCAATAGATCTTATCTCCTTTTCTACCAATAGATCTTATCTCCTTCCTTCCTGTTATTCAAATAAGAATTGATTGCTTATGTAGTTATTCTCCTATTAGCAATCAACAGATTGTTTGGTATTCTTCAACTATGCAGCACTGTTCTATCATTTTAGTTTTTCATGATTTCCATGTTTGGAACTTTAAAATGAATTTACTCACAAATTTTGTTATAATCAAACCAATCCCCTACCACCTACAAGATGTTTGTTATACGAGTGCACTTTTTAACATCAGTATTTATTTCAATGGTAAACATAAAAATTGAGAAGCTCAACAATTTGTTAGTCTGAAATTCCAATTTTTGTACTGAATGTTATCATTTACGAATCAAATGTGAATTCAACTCAGGATCAAGAACCACTACAAAGAACAAATTTTTGCAAGACATCCGCATTTATTGGAAGGTAAATTTGTTCAAATTGAATTTTATTGTTATCCAATTTATGTGGTGATTGAAGTACAATTCATTTTGTTGGCTGTAAAAGTTAGTAGCAAATGAACTGTGCTGACTGACAGATGAAAGATATTGCAATGCCTCTTCAGCTCATAAAAAATCTCAGGCTTCTCTCCCTCTAACATCATCATATCCATCTTGTTTGTCATCATCTTCGTCAGCTCCATCGTTTGAGCCACAGTTGAACACCAACCCCCACAAACACCACCAACCTCCACCACCACCACCCACCACGTCATCAAACGTCGTCACTTCCCCCCTCCTTAATGAAACCGACCAGATTACAAAACACCACACAGCACCAAAAAACCTCTTTCTCACTCTTGCAATGAAAGTTCGAGATCACACCAAAGTCGACTACCACACATCAAAATCAACGGTTCACCTAATTCTCAATGAATTAGGATTCCATTTTGATGACTGGGGGCCAGTTTTGATTGACATTTTGAAGCAGGATGATGACAATAAAGCTGATGATGGTGATAGTGTGGCTGCCACTTCAGCAAATGGGCTGAGGGATGCCGGCGATGGTGTGTATGTCAAACAAAAGGATGAAAAAGTTGGTGTTAGGGCTTTAATCATCATTATTTCATTTTCGCTTTTTTCATTCTGTAATTCAAACTCAATTAAATGCTGGGAATGCATCAGCATGCAATGTGTGAAACAACATGGAAAATAAGAATTTTTAATATGAAAAGTATTAGTCACATTAAATTGGAGCGAAATAAAGTGAAGCAAATTTGGAATATGAAAATTTCACTTGCTGTTTTCAGCTTCACAATTTGAATCATCATTGTTATCAATATCTGTAATTTTATTCATTGTTATCATCATAATTTTCATTATTGTTGTCATTATTTTAGTTAATATTATTAGTATAATTTCATTGTCACTTTGATAGTTCACTATTTTAGTTTCAATAGCTGCCCATGTCATGGTCCTAATAGTCACTTGTTACATTCATCATAACCAATCAGTCTTCAATATTTAATTGTTGTTAACGTCATTTTTGTGCTACTCATTTATCATGATATCGCCTTTTTCTTCGTCATCTTCTTTCTCGTCATCATCCTCATCAATTATATATTATCATCACAATAGTTTTCATTTTGAATACTACATCAACTGCACTCACAGCTCCACATTCGACTTTCAAAGTTTTTCATTTTATATTATTAGCTGTTCAATGAAACTCACGCACATAGCAGTTAATACTGGAAACGAACTTGAACAATTGAATCTATACAACTTAACAATGTTTCAGTTGGAAGCCATGCTGGAGACGAACGATGCCAGGGACCTGATGGCAATCGTGGAGAAGTTGTCAGACATCAAGGAGGACTCCCAGCAGAGAAGCTGGCACTTGCACGAGGACCTCCTCGCCATCACGCAGCTGCTCAAAAAGTTGCTCAATCTGCTGGTTGGTCGGTGCATTGTGGAGTTTCTATCGTTAAGAATTTTTGATTTTGATAACTCTGTTGCTGCATTTTTACAATCTTTTGGGCAACTCTGTTATAATTAGTGGCTAAGTTGTTTGTTTTTATGTTATATATTTTGTTATAATTTGTTGTTTGCATTGCAATTCATAAATTGATTACCGTGCACAACAAGTACAGAACGCCATGATGATAACAGCTGCAAAACATGTTCTGCATTCTTCAAGCAGTAATTATAATTAATCACCATGGACAATGGACGGACTGGACAATTAAATTTATAATTGCTTATAATAACTTTGGCAAATTTTTCATGCATGTGTACATGCACATACAAATATAGATATATACAAATTTTCACACACACACACATACGCACACACATAATTTAACAGATAAATGCAAGTCCAGATTTGAACCGATGGATATTATCCAGAAACCATTATGAAGCCTGTCTCGACCTGGTACTCTACTACCAAATGGTGGGCTGCTTTGCTGACTTTCATTTTGCGTGGAAATTCCTAATATATTTTTTTTATAAATATTTTACTTTCATTTATTCATTCATATTTTTATTCATTCATTTGTTTTTCTTTGCATTAGCATTTTCGCTCATTGTTGTATTCACTCCTTCATTCATATTTACATTTAGTCTAACTTTTTTTTTTAGTCTTTTCAATCCAAACTATTTTCATCATTTTGCAGCCATAAGTTTTATTAGTTTAGTGCTGCTTTATAAATATAATTTGCGTAGCAGTCTTGTGATGATGGGGTTTTTCCTAAAATACATTCACAGACTTGAAACATCATCATCGTCATCACAATCATCATCACAAATATCATCTGTAGTCGTTATTATGACAGTTCTAATCATCGTCATTACAACTCATCATTGATACAGGAAACTCGATCCTCATTACGTTTAATAATGCTGGATATCTTCGCTAATATATGCTCTTTGGATGGTCACTTCCTTTCCGAATTGCTGGCTTCTGTGCTGCCGCTGGAATTGTTGAGAGAGGTCAAGGATCAATCAACTGGTTAGTTCTGCTGATGGTGTCACGTGGTGATGGCGTCACGTGGTGATGGCGTCACGTGGTGGTGGTGTCACGTGATAATGGTGTAACGTGATGATAGTGATGTTGTTATGGCGATTATATTTTAAACGATGATGCGGTTTATGATGATGAAAATGTTTTGTAAAGATGTCATAAATAGTAAATTACATTATTTATATTAATATTAATAGTTGAGTAAGATTATTATGCTATTGATCACTGAGTTGTTCGTGACCGAAGCATCAACGTCATTCACTCACTAATATCATCGTCTCTCACTCACTCATTCACTCACACATTCTCTCACTCACTCACTTATTCAACCACTCACTCACTTATTTACTCACTCATTCACTCACTCATTCACTATACAGACAGTGAAAACCTACCAAGTGTTATCATCGTCCTCTGTATGCTGTTCTCAACAGGAGAGAACATTCCACATAATCATTACAGTTAGATCAATATTTTTTTTATAGAAACATCTATAACTCTGAGTTATTATTATTAATGTTATTTCATTTTTTGCACAAAATTGTGGTACATTACTTCATCACAAATAGCACTGACACAGTTAAAATTGGTCGTGAAATTACGTTCCCACTTTTTCAATTAAATTTAATTTGTGTGTTTTTATAATTTTGCAAGCTATCCTATAAAATTACCGTTTCAAAACCATTAAACTTAGATAAGCATAAATTATAAAATAATTAGGTCTCCATGTAAGTATTCAGTCTCACTGACTGTATTCATTTTTACTCGCCACCAGTAATTTTCCCATTTCAGCATACTTCAATGAAGACTTCACAATGCTCGTGCTGGACATAATTGAAAGTGATACCGAAATTATCTACTCTCCTGAAATTTCAGAATTATGTATCAAGTTATTATTAGCATTCAATTTGCATCTGGAAGTTCTGAAGGATAACATTTGCATGAAGAGCGTTGCAAAGAAGAAGTCCTGCAAGTATTTAACTGAACATCTCTTGTTGCTGTTCAACAGAGGAGGTTGGTCTGTCTGCCTTTCTACCATGCTGGTTGTGATGATTGCGACGATGGCTGCTTTATTATTTGTGACGACAGTTGTGCTGATAGTTAGTTTTGTGATGATTATTATGTGATGATTATAATGGTCATCGAGTTAGCTCAATTAGTAAAAGTGTCAGGTCTCACGCTGCTATTACGCGATGGCATGGTTCAAATACTGTCTGTCCAAAACTCAAAAATCATCATACGCATATAATATGATGCTTGCGCGTGCATGCATAATGTGTTCGTGCGACGTGTGGTGTCGATAATACAGCCGTTGTGCCACAAAAGTTTAACTACAAGTATAGAATAACTTGTAAGCAGATCTGCCGTTGTAAGGAATAAAAAATAATATTAGGTTTATTATGGGTAATGATGAGAACTGTTGCCAGACACATTAATCCTTCTGAAGAATTAGGGAAGTGGTTGCAATAATGAGTGTAGCTTGAAAGTGCACGCATAGGTTCATTGTAATGATGAGATACATAGAATGGGTGTAGCTCGTAATTATATTGTGCTGCTGTAATTAGGTCTCTTGATGAAATTATCAATCCGTCTAATTATGTATGCGTTGTTAATTATATGTCGCTAAAATAAACGTAAATAATGACTGCACAAACTGTGTCATTTTACCATTTTGTTCATTGTGAGTTTTTCTTGCCATTTCTTCGCATGGCAACTTTTAAGTCTCAGTTGTTTAAATTTCTTAATTATTTCTCTAAAATATATTTTCTCATTGTTGCTACCGTTACGTATTTGTGTCTTATTTCTAAACTAGACGACCCAGTGAAACTTCCAGACATCAAATCAGTCCCAACGAACTCTGTCATAAAGTTCATCTCAGATATATTCTCAGACACAGTGACCTCAAACATCTTCTACACAAACGATGCCAAAGTTCTCGTTGATATCGTGCTCAGACAGCTTACCGATCTTTCACCTGGAGATTTCGTTCGCTAGTTTTTCCCATTTCTGTATTTCATAATTTTATTTGAAACAACTGTTCATTATCTACATTATACTCGCCATCTTTATTATATATTCCCATTAGTAAAGTTTAATTAATTTAAAGTGAGTATGAAACAACTGTTCATTATCTATATTATACTCGCCATCTTTATTATATATTCCCATTAGTAAAGTTTAATTAATTTAAAGTGAGTATGTGGTGTGTTATAAATTTGAAAAAATTTCAGATGAGAACGGAGCACTTGTCTCTGATGCAGTTGGTTCTTTTGAACTCAGGTTACTTTGAACAACAGCATCGACTGCAGGAGTTGAAGTCTTGTTTGAATAGAATATACGATGAAGAAAATGTGATTGTCGATAAGGACATCATCCGACAAATCTACCATCAATTTCCCACCTATTTTGATTCATCCAGTTGCTGATTTCTAGAAGCGGTGCAACAAACCAGTATTGTTAAAATGACTACAAATTATTTTTTAATTGACTTTAACCTTCCACGACATTGTTTAAAATATTTTTAATTTAATTTATAATTCGTATTCTTTCCGTTTTTTATATTGCTAAGTTCATTATCACGATTGTGTTTACATTTCATTGCGCCAACCCTTGACATCAAATTTCATTCATTCATTCACTTCATAACGGTCTGCGGCCTCCCACAAATGCATGCCCCATTCGGATCTTAACGCAGATAGGTGCATGGTGAAGCCATCTTGGCATGTTTGGTGCTGTGTACTTAACAGACGCCAGTCGAGTTTTTTTTAACTTACCTACGAAAACATTTTTAGAAAAAATTTTTGTCCCGTTTACAGGCCTGTGCTGTTTTTTATCGTGTCATTACGTCAACATTTATTCAATTCATTTAAGCTCCATCTATCTATTCAAATTTCTCCACTGATTACTTGAATTTTATGTAAAATATTGTAACATACCTAGTTTGTAAATGTCATTACAGTTACCACTTGTTGCTATACATTGCTTCTGCTAATTGTATCATTTTTTCATGTTTTATAATGTAAATGTAATGTCAGTATATTTTTTCATGCTTTCTTCCATCATTTCCTGTTATTGTCTAGTCCCTTTGTATGTATGCATGTATGTGTTTGTTCTGTTTCTATTATGTTATTTTGCTCCCAGCATGTTGAATTGCATTCAATTAAAATGTTTCATTTGTCCGTTTTGTGTTATTAACACTATTTTTTATAAAATTATTTATTTATACCTAGCTAAGTTTTTCAAAACGGTTTAAAATAACAATTTTACATTATGTTTAATATGAAAGTTAAAAAATACTAAAGTTTTAATTATATAATTTTGTAAGTTTTTCACTTTTAAGCCAGAGCTTTTGGGCTAAATTTAAATCATTGGATGCTTCATTCCATGGTTCTTCATGACAATCAGCATAAAATTTTCCATTTACTCCCTCTATCTGGGAGTCCACAGAACAATAAACTACAGTTTGACAGCCCTCATAACAACTTTTGACTAGTAACCAGGAAATTGGCCAGAAAATAATTTTCATTATCCAAGAGGGTTCAACGTGTCTACCTAGTTTTGATCTCACCATTCCTGGACGCAAACAGTAAACAGACACGCCTGTGTTTTCAAGTCTTCTGCTGAGCTCTCTTGCAAACAAATTATTTGCTAGTTTACTATTGTTATAGGTACGGGACTTATCATAAGATTTTTCGGAATTGATATTCTCTAAATCAATAGACCCAAATGCTCCGAGGCCAGATGAAACTATAACGATTCTGCTGGGAGCTGATGATTTCAGTTTGTTGAGTAATAAATTAGTTAGTAAAAAATGGCCAAAATGATTTACACCCATCTGCGTTTCCAGACCATCTTCAGTCAACAAAAAAGGGCAGTGATAGACACCTGCATTGTTTATTAAGACATCTACTCTTGATTCTGTAGAATTTATATCCGCCGCAAAAGATCTGATACTTGAGAAAGAGGCTAGGTCTAATTTTTTGACAATAACTGAAGAACCTTCATGCTTTTGAGTAATTTCTTGCGCAACTTTCAATCCGACTTCAACGTCCCGGCAAGCCAGAATGACTCTGGAGTGCCTACGAGCAAGTTCGAATGCCGTCGCCCTACCGATCCCACAATTCGCGCCGGTGATAATGACTGTCTTGTTGATCATCGAGGCTTTGCTCCGACATTTCCCACCGGCCATTCTTCTTCGGATTAGAACAATTCCAAGGCCAGCTACACCTATTAGCACCCACTTCCACATAATTAAAATAAAAAATATAATGCGATTCGAATGACTAATTAAATACAAATCGTGAATCCAATAAGAAGGACGATATTAAAGGTTTACTACTATTATTATTAGTCAACAAAAACCAAAGATAAAGCACTACAGACTAAATTAACCCTGTAACGATAACTCCTATTAAGACTCAAACAATTGTGGTGCCTATTGCATGTCAGACTGACATCATGTCACAACTTATTTTTCAAGTAAAATTCTATATATTTAACAATCTGGTTGTTAATTATTTTTTCAAATCATTACCACAGTTCGTGTTTTACTTTTGGCAAGCTTAATGCATGAATATATATCCATGGTTTAATGTTTAATAGTATTAGTCCTGGGTATATCATGGTTTTAGTAAAGGGCATGACGTTTTTTAGTTTTTCAATCCTGAATTTTAAAGAACCAAGTAACATTCTTCTAAGTGTTGTTAAAATTTTCAAGTGAATTTTTTTATTCATGCGATTTAACATTTAAAAATTTTATTAAGACAATATTTTAAATTTCATAAAGAAAAATGATTCACAATGTTTTTTTATCGAATGTGAAATGTGCCACAGAATTTTTAATTAAGTTCTCGTTTTATAAAATAAAACAATTTTATATGTGTAGACACTTTTCAATATTTAAAAATATAAATTATTTTGTCCAAATTAATTTTATCATGACACGGAAAACAACACAAACATTTCACAAATTAAAAGTTTATAAAATTACTTACTTGATATTTATAACGCACAAAATATGATGACACGAATAGGCTACATATGTGCGAAAGAAAAGAAGATATAAACATTCTTAATCCATTCAGTATGGTTAACAAATCTCTCAACTTACTAAACTATTTGTTTTTTGGAAGTTTCATTGGAGATATTTTGTCACCAATGCCTGAAAGTGTAAATATGAACAACAAACGTTTGGTTAATAATTTTTTTTTAAATTTTGCTCTCATTGGCTTTATCTTAGGACCGAATTTTATAAAGTCCGGGTATAATCAATAAAAAAATCAAGGTTAAAGGTTGCTTTTGAACACTCACCAACAGCCTAGTCCCTAATGAGATCTAGACAGACAGGCCAGTGAAGTTCTGCTCATGGTCTTCATGAAATTTTGAACGTTGGTGCTATTACTCAAAATTTTAAATTCTGAATATTTGTTTATTAATTAATTAGGTCTCGAATTATTCGCACACATTTGATTCCTGGTTCGGTTTTTTAATGAAATAGGGAATAAAATAAACTTGTCCGATGTAGGATTTGTACTAGGAGCGTATGGAATCGACATTGAATTGTGATTAACATCGCATTTTTAATTAACAATTTAAAAACCTGAAAAATCAATGAAACTCATTAAAATAACTTTAAAGATGTAAAACAGATTTGTAACCATGCAAGCTGAATAAAATAGAATCGTGCAAAAGAAAGTTTTATATGGCTTTTATATTGACGATTTTCGGTCATTAACTTGAATCACAGACAAAAACTAAGACTGGCACTAGCACGCACTAACTCACAAGCACACGTGGTGTACATTATAAAATATTTCGTTTGATGGTTTGACCCTTAATTTTCTTAATGTTAATGTTTACAAGCTTTTTTTGGAGTCGCGAAATTTTTCATTCAAATGTTAAATTAGCAACTAATTCTTTTCGAAAAATCTCAATTGTAACATCTCATCAAATTTATTTCTGGCAGCTTAGTTCAGTAGCTATTAATTCTGCATGCAAGAAACGCTAAGCTCGAAAAATTGCTTCTTTGTGGCTGTATTCAAATTCTTTCTAATCTTGTTCTCACTTTTTAAATTTGTCGTTGAGACAGGGCAGCAGAGATTTGATAAGGAAAGATTGATAAGCGTTTCTGAACTGTTCATTCATGATTCCATAGATGTAGGGATTCAAACAGGATCCCGCCCAGAAAAATAAAGACGTCGACATGTACCAAATTCTATTCAGTTCACCTCTTTCGTCGGCCAGATTGATGATAGAGTACGGCAGATAAGTGAAAAGGAATGATATGAATATGACGACGATGATTTTCATGGAATGCTTCCTTGTGTTTCGTTTTTGTGATGGCCGCCTCTGTGGTAATGAAGATCTCTTAAGAATGTATTTCTTGTTCTTGCACGCTTTGTTGTTGAAGGAGGGGTTTTTCAAAAATAAATTTTCTTTTGAAATTTTGTTATTTGAATCGTCATCTTTTTCAAGAGTGTTCGTTCGTTTCTTTTGAAAAATTACTTTCCTAGATGGTGCGTATGGTTCTAAATAATTTGTTTTCATGATTTGTTTTTTCATATTTTCAATCTCGAGTTTAGCAGCATTCAGTTCTAAAAATTCACAACTTTTTACTGCATCGCCGTCGCTTACAAATTTATCGTCTAATACTTCAAGGTCAGAATATTTCAAGCAGCAGTTGTTCTCGACGCGTGCTTTCAAATTTGAAAAATTTTCCTCCCTTGCACAAACATCTTTTTCACAAATTATATTAACTTTTAATTTTCCACCCGACTTGCCACTCACAAAGCATTCATTCGGACAATTTGAATCGTCTTCCATGGAATTTAATTCAATGCATTCGTTTGAGTTAACATTTTTCCTTGAATTAAATTCACAGAGGCTTTTATCGTAACTTACATATGAAATTTTTGTTTCGCTGACAATATCTGCACTTACTTCATTTTTTGATTCGATATTTTTCGTTTTATTTAATATTTTAAAATCCTCTTCTTGGAAAGAAAAAAAGTTCAACTCAGGACAACTGATGCTTCGTTTTTCGACATCGAACTCGTCTTGGTAAGATGTTTTACGCACAAATGATTTGATCAGCCGCAAATTTAATTTACTTTTTAAGCTTGGAGAGTTCCTGAAGACGTTTGAAAGAGTTATGGTGGGAGAGCTTGGAGCGTCGGGATCACCGCAGGTAAAAGTTACAAATGGTTCGGCGACTTGTGATGCTATTGATTCGGCGGATGGATCAATCACTAACAAATGTTTCTTGCCCTCCAGTTTCGTTTCTACGGCCCCTTTGAATTTTACCTCTAACGTTAATTTAGAAGGCGACAGTGAAGGCGGGAGAGAATGCCGCTTAACGAAAACTGAAGTTTCTTTGCTGGCCTTGTCGTGATGAGGACAGCGAGAGTAGTGACATTTGTGGCGTCTGTGGTTCACTTTATAACTCGATTCAAACATGGAAATCATTTTTTCAATTATTGAATTATCACTTTCACCCGCCTGCGATGGATGTTTGTACAATTTCAACTTCTTCCTGCTACCTTTACTCTTGCACCAAATCAACCCGTAGCAGATGAAAACGACAAAACTGGGCAGCACAAAACCCATGGAGAAGACAATGTCTAAAGATTCTTTTGACTCTGATCTAACGTACGTGCAGCGAGAAATTTGATCGGTGTACCTAACTACCGCATGCCATCCGACGGCTCCAGGGATGACAGACGCGATGGATATCAACCAGACGATGACGATCTGAAGGATGAGGATTCGTATTCTAGACACTCTGGGATAGATCGACATGTGCACAACAAGAAAGTAGCGGTTTATTGCGATGAGGGCAATGTGCAAGCTGGAACACATGATCAGAACAGTGCCGAAGAAGGCGTGAAACATGCAAAGACCCTTGCTGAAGCGCCATCTCCTGTGATAAAAACTATCGGCGTAGAATGGCATGATGGAAATATTAAAAAGCAGATCTGTGGCTGATAGAGATGCAATGAAAGTGTTGTATGATTTTTTCAAAGTCGGACACCTGGCTACGACCATGAGGACTAATAAATTACCAGTTGAGCCAAAAATGATCATGATGATAACGAGGAATGCTCCCACGTGCCCCATCAAATTGTTGGGGTCGATTTTGTAGTTGTCTCTGTTGTCGACTGAGAAAAAGTTGTTGCAGGCAGTCGTGTTGTTGTTGTTGCCGCTGCCGTTGCTCGAGATGTAAACATCCTTGCTGCTATCGATATAACCGTAAAAATCGTTTAAGCTGTCACTGTTTTCGTTGTGGTTGATGCTGAATTTTCTGCTGCTGACGTTGTTGCTTACGAAGAAGCTGTTGACACTGCAGCTGCTAAATTTGCACGACGGTGGCATTCGCATTTTTGCATCTAACTGATTCTCTGTTCTGTTGTGGACAGCGTTCTTTGATGTTTGGTTCACGTTGTTTTTGTCATTATAGAACGTGTTGCTGCTGCTGCTGCTAACGTCGCTGTTGCCACCGTTCGTGCTGGTGTCGATGCTAGCTTTCGAAAACAGATTTGTTTTTGACGAATTCTGATACTCTTTTTTCATCTGCAAATTTTTAAAATCATTTACTTCATGGCTAGTAGCTAATTTTAGCGAAAAATTGAATCAAATGAACAAATATATTTAAATGAATTACCGTTCGAATGTGTTGAATGCAAATTATGCTTAATATTTTTTATCAACTTCAGGTTTTCAATAGCACCAATGCATAGATCGCATACGTCGTACAGCACAAATAAGCTATTTATAACCGCTCGTACGTTAGGAGTGCTTTTGATTTCGTTGACGAGGAGCATCAAACATTGTTTGAAAGTTCCGCATGCAACAAAACCATTCGAATAAATGAACGAGAATTACAATATGAAACATTCAGGAGTTTTCAACTAATTACATTTGCACAGTGAAATGAATTAATTACTGATCTCCACACTCTTTCCTACTTCTTTACTGCTCACTTCTCTCTCCCAGTTTCACATCTCTTTTCTTATTTCTTTCAGTATCCACCTGCATTACAAATTCCATCTATGCAGTCATTCCCATGCAAAACGATACGTCTGAATCTTAATTGGCGCGCAAATGAAACGAAAACACTTGAAGACATTTCATCCATGCAGCAGACATCAGAGGGATGCCAGGAGATGCACACGTCGGGGACTGGCGTTGTTTGCCGTTCCATCCTTCACTTCTGTCGTAATCCTCTTCCATTGGTCCCTTTTTTCTTTGCTTTATTTCATAATTTTATTACAAGTTCACACCATGACATTTGTTAATATATATTTGTCTAGATGCGCCGGGTTCTGCTTTGCGGGGACCGGTTCAATCGCAAAGTGTGTTGGGAAGACGGGAAGAAGTAGGGGGAGATGGAGGGGGATTATCTCTTTTTGTCTTCGTTTCGTGTGTGTGTTTGTGTGAGTGTATGATGGTATGTATGAGTGTATGATGTGTGAGTGTGTGTGTGTGAGTGTATGGTGTGTGTGTGCGTGTGTGTGTGCGTGTGTGTGTGCGTGATGTGTGTGTGTGCGTATGTGAGTTATGTGCTGCGCGCGATTCAAACTTCGTATCTGTTATTTAATGTGTTTGTTGCGTGTGCATGTATAATGCATCAGCCACCCGTACTAGCATTTCAAATAAACTCTCAAATGCATGTGTGGGGAATATATAAATTTAAATATTTCCAAACTGCTGTAACTTTTTTCTGACTTGTGAATGTGTGAAAGGATGCATTCATCTACTATCATTGGCTTCGTTAGAATTTTCATTTGATGGTTTCACATTAGGCTGTTAAATGCCCGTCAACGTTAGTCTTCAAATGGTGGCTATAACATTAACAAGTCCTATGTTATTCATCACTATTTTCATTGATTTTTGTGTAGTATTGCATTAATGACAAAATATTAGATAACAATCTTTACGTCCAAACATTAGAAATGTTTTCATGCAGATTCCCGGCACATTCATGTTGTTGTTGTTAGTGGTGGTGTGTTGATTGTTGCTGCTGTTGTTGTTGCTGGGCTTGTTGTTGTCGATGTTTATGCAACATGTTTTTTGTTAATTAACTCAACCTTTGATTTTAAGAGAACATTATAAATTGCTGGTGCATTTTTGTTCCAAATTGATTCAACTCCACGCATGTAAACATCCGTCAATTCAACTTACATTAGAGATCAAATCAATTTTTAAAATTTTTCACCTTCAAAACATGAATTTGCTCTTAGTGTGATATTTTTTATTGGCCGGATTTTCATGATTTGCACGCGAGTACATGAACACAGGTTCAACAATAAATGCATAAATAACACACAATTAAATGGATAAAATAAATTCCAAATTTGAGTTTTGCATGCAAACATGAGCTAATTGAAACAGCAAACAACAGAGCCGCCAATCCACACACACCTGAACTGAACATCATCCAGTAACATGCTGAACAAACATCAACCACAACAACGCACCTTCTCATCCAGCGTCAACTTAAGCAGAATCTACTTCCATTCAAACACCTAACAAGTAGGTAAGTCCACAATTAGATCGCCCGTATTCAGCCATGCCACGTAGCACAAACATCAAACACACACAAGTCCTTTTAAGCCATACACTTCTCGCTCCAGGTCAAACTTTTTTTTAAATCAATCAAATCTTGAAATTGACGAAATTCAAATATCCAATTTGATCATAATTATTTAATGATTCAGTTTGGTTTTTTCAATGTATTCAGCTGAGGGTGGACATAAGGATATCATATATCACACAGCACGTACAGGAAATAAATCGTATTAATAGTTGCTCTGCTAAAAACATAAACCTGCTTGAAAAAAAAACAAATCATCTAAACCATTTTTTTTTAAATTTATTTTAACATTTTTGTAATATGGGGAATGGACTGAAACATTTTTTCTTTTTTCACTAACGTAAACACATAAGAAATAATTTTTAAAAAGAATTTTCAATAAATGATCAAATTAACAAGGTCTGGATTTATTTGTCACCTCAAAATTTTATTGCGACCCTAATCCTTATAGGCTGAACGCTTCAAAGATGTAATAACGCTAATCCTCATCATCATCATCCTCATCATCAAAATGATGCTTTTTGGTTGTTTACACGTGTGCATAACATGCTGGGTGGCCTGTGTTAAAACCAAACACACACACACACACACCACACACAAACACAAACACACATACAAAATAGCGTACCAGCATGTGAAACAAACAGACAAATGCACGTTACAAACGGACGCAAAGCAGACACACACATACACAAACACACACAAACAATACAAGCACAACTTGCACGTGCACAAACATCGCACGCACGCACAACAACAAATGTTGAAAGAGGAATCTGCAACATGACTGGGAATGAGTGGACGTCAGATTTGTTTCCTTTGTTTTTAGGAAGCAAGATGCCTCCCACCACACCACGCCACACCACACTACGCCACACCACACTACGCCACACCACACCACACCACGCAGCAAACCAACGTCTTCTCAAATAAATTTTACATCGCATTACGCTCTGAGGCTTTCCACGAATTGGAAATTATTTTTTTTCAAATTTATGAAATTTGTTCCTTGTTATTTTCTTACTGGCTGAATGACTTTTCAGTAAATCAAATTTCAAAAACGCAAACTGTTCGTCGCACTTGGAGATAAAAAATTGTCAGGAAATAAAAATTTAATTTAAGCTCATTTGATGTAAAGCGATATTTGTGTGAACGATTTATAAATTTGAAACTGCATGTTCATCAAGTGCTTTCGTGTGGGAGCATGTGTTCTTGCGTGTATTGATTTCAAGAAGAGGTTCGTTATTTTTAGAAATTTTATTTGTATTGCTAAAATTAACTGGAGTTGTTTGTTGCGTGATAATTTTCTTTCAAAAGTTCTTCCTTTTTATTAGTGAGAATTTAATCATTTCATATAATTTTTCCAAGTTTTTCGTAAATTTTCTTCCTCCCAGCAAACATTTTGAACTCTCAAAAAAGTTGAAAATTTGTTTGCCATCTTTTCTTTCTTGCAAAGTTTCATTTGAAAATTATTTTAAAGCTTCAGAAAAACAAGAAAAACAATTTAATTAATTTAACCTTGGTATGTCGCATCAAATTCATTCAAAACTTGGCATTCAAATGTGTTTTTATGTACAAACATGCATGTTTTTGTGTACGCTTGAATAATTTTACGTGCTTCCATGTGTACGTACGTAAGTATAATTTTTAACGCACAGTACAGACGTGAAGTTATCATCCTCACGCCGTAATGTCTTTTTGCATCGTAGTTAATGCGTGCCGTGCACCCAGCCACCAGAGGAAGGACTCCCTGATCTAAACTGATGATGACTGATGACAACCGCAGATGCACCTTCAGAATTATTATCAACCGTCAACTATTGTGTTGTTGTTGCGTTGTTGTCGTTGTGTTGCTGTTGTGTTGTTGTGTCGTTGTGCTGCTTTACAACGTTCACATTTTTATTTGCCATTTGTTAGTCAGCTCTTCAACCAACAAAACTTCTTTCTACCGCCGTTCAACGTCCAACCTTCCTTCGCGCTCGTTCCTCTTCAAAGTGACGTCACGACCTCTGACGTCACGACACCTCGGAAATTTTTTTATAATATTTTAAAATGCTGCATTTCAAACTTTGAATAAATATATTATTCTTGAATCTCCATTTCTGTTTTACATTATTACAATATTTCTTCAGAAAGCGACATGTTTATTGACTGACGTTTGTCGGAAATTCTGAAATTCATAATTTGTACGTCTGAGATCAATTTCTCGTTTGCGAATTAAACTTTTCAACTTTTAATTGGAAACCGCCAGAAGATGTCGCTCTCACTAGAAAGGTTGGAATTTTTTTTAAATTTTTAACTTCTCCCGAAACAATATTTTCCTCACATTCTCATTTTGAACCGGCAATTTTGAAACAGAATATTAGTTTAGAAAAATATCAGTAAATGTAATATTAACGTTTGTATTAAATACACAATATAATTAATAACACCAAAAATGCATACCGACCGAAAATAAATCTTAAAGTGATATGGAAGTTTGAAACACTAACGATTCAAAATGTATACAAATATGATAAGAACTTGACCTCAACAGTACGACAAGTTTATTATTTTTGAAGTAATTTTAGGATTTGAAAGATTTTTGTTCCTCTTTCAACCTAACCAAGACTACCAACGACATGTGATACCAGAGTCATAACATTTTTTCCACTCCTGGCGAGTCAACGTCCATTTAATATTTGAGCTAGTCACCTCTGTCCTTCCAGGTCTCGGACATCAAATGAATTTTGAAATAGGAAAAATAGAAAAATTCGAGCAGCTGATTTCTGGAGATTCAGTCAGTTGATAATGTTTCTCGCCCTCCACGTGGAATTAAAAATGCTTTCTCGTGCTTGTGCCTCATCCACTTAACCAACGTCAAATTGAGTTATCCAAATCGATGTAAATTCACTTTTAAAATCGGTTACATAACTTTACGAGTGGAGACCAAATGTCACTTTTTAAAGATTCAACTAATAAGTTAATTATTATTCCGGTTAAAAGGTTGCGTGTTTTGTTTGTTTAGATTTCAGAGTGAGATGCTGAGAAATGGGAGGGGGAAGGAAAGTAATTCTAAAATTTATAGCAGTCTGATCAAAGTAAATATTTTGTGAGATAATTGAAAATTAACAGCAATCAATTTAACTTTTTTATGAAACTTTCAGTAGTAGAAAATTTAATTAATGGCTCAAAACTTTAGATGTTTTGGGATGTGACAACGATTTGAGAGCCTCAACATTCTCTCGCCAACAAAACTTTTCAAACAAAGACAACAAAACGTATGACACTCACGATGACGATAGCGAGATGATGATGATGATGATTATCATAATATTGATGATGATGTTGATAATGATGTTGATGTTGATGATAATGATGATGTTGATGATGATTATCATCATAATATTGATGTTGATGATGATGGTGATGATGATGTTGATGATAATGATGGTGATGTTGATGAAAAAAGTTTGTAGGTGATATCTGCATTGGTGATGAACGTGCACGAAACTAAAAAATGGGAATACGGTGATGATGACGATGACGACAATAATAATAACATAAATAATAATAATAATAATAATGATGGTGGTGATGATGATGGCGCTGATGGTGTTCAACGGAAATGATGATGATGATCTAAGATATGAAAGGCTTCATCCATTTGGACGGGGAAAAGATGCTGCTGACAAAACGAAACTTGTGATGAACGAATGAGAAGATTTGAGATGACAGATGATGATGACAGATTGGAAATTGTAATTAATTATGAATGAAAATTATGATTAATTATAATTAGAAATTATGATTAATCATGATTGGAAATTACCATTAATTATGATTTATAAAATTATAACTAATTAGGATTGAAAACTGTGGTTAATTAAAATTGAAAATTATAATTAATTACCACCATCTTGCCATTGCTGTAAGAAATACGCACCACTTTCCATTCATCCTAATCATCATTCATCATTCTCATCCTCATCATCATCATCCTCATCATCATTCATCATCATCCAACGACGCATATTTATCGACTGAACTAACACAAAATTGCTGAAAAACAGCTAGACACACACATCTAAATTTTTCTCAGGGCATTACAGGTACAATGGAAAGTTCTTTTTCAAAAAAAAGAAGTATCTTGTTTGTCGTCATCGTCATCGTTATCATCACCATCACTATATATCATCATCGTCATCAGTATTATTATCATCATAGTGCGATCATCATCATCATTTCTAATATTATAATCCCTACATTATGTAACTATAAGTATTGTTGCATTTGCAGTCGGTGGTCATCATCATCACCGTCATCATCATCACCATCGTCGTCATCATCATCATCGTCGTTATCGTTGTCATCACCACCACCATCATCATCAGTGGTATCATTTACATCATCATTTCCGTTATCATAAGAACAACTTATTAAGATTTTGATCGCTTATTTCGATCATGTTGCTTGTTATTGCAAATAAAAGCTAGCGCTGATAAATGTTACAAAGATGCATTTAATATCTTTGGTTAGCTGGCCATGCAGTTTAATTTCCTGTTAGAGAATGTTCAAATTATTTCGCCCCTACTAAATCCGCCCTTTCTTGCACGAGCTTTTCAACGCTGCTTTCTTACAAGGCAAAAACTGCCATTCAAAACCCCGTTTCATCATTTGGAGTACTTACTAGCAATTGTTTTGTATTAAAAAACACTTAGTTAATTTTCCTGGTACATTATTGATAATTTTTCTATGCATGTTGGCGTTTTTGTGATGTAATTTATGTTATCTATTTCAAGTTCATTCTATTTTTTCAATGGTTTATCATTCAAAATTCACAACTGTCTTTTTTTGTTTTCACGTTTTCAGGTCGGCTATTAATGTGATTTATGATTATCGCCTTCCTGTGTTGTTGTTGTGTGTTGTTGTAGTGTTGTTGTGTGTGCTGTTGTGTGTGTTGTTGTGTGTGTTGTTGTGTGTGGTGTTTTGTGTATTGTTGTGTGTGTGGTGTTGTCTGCGATGTTGTATGTGTTGTGTGTTCGTTGCTGTATGTGTTGACAGTGTTCGTTGCTGTCAGTGCAGTTATTGTTGTACGTTTTGTTTTTGTTTATATTTTTTGTTTTAGTGTTTGTTTTTAGTTTTCACTGTTGTTTGAGTTGTTGTTGTTTATGCTCTCACCGTTAATATTTATATCTGCAATGCTGTCTAGCATTATCTGATGAGCGCTAGCGTTTGTTTTTTAGGCAGATTTTATGGTCAATGGTTATTGCGCTCGTGATGTTAATGATGTTGTCGTTTATGTTTTGTATATTAAAGAGTTTTGTTGTTCACATTTATTATGTTAATTTTGTTCCTGTTGTTGTTAACATTAATTATGTTAATGCTGTTATTGTTGTTGTTGTTGTTAAAATTTATTATGTTAATGATGTTTTTACTGTGGTTTATAAAAACTGTAAGAAGCTGGTCCTCACAGCCAATCAGAAGTTGTGTTGCCGAACTTCTCGCGCGGCCTTGCAAGAGCAAGAGCGAAGGTTCCAGAAACATCAAACGGAGTTGCTGAGAACGAGGCTTCGTTGGCCGAAGCCGAATTTTTCCGAATTTAAAATACCAAGTTCGACCAAAACCATACATCAATTAAGCCTGCTAATAAAAGTAACACGCTCATAAACAAAGATCTTTTCAAATAGTTCTACGATCTCCAGTTACGTATTATTCATCCGGGGCTAACCCGTTTCGGCACTAAATCCGGCCAAAACTGAACTTTGGTGCAGCCCTAGTCTACACTTTATTCCAAAGCAGGAAGTGAGATCTTTATGGGACGAATCTGACTGACATTTGCTACCAAAAAATTTATGGCAACATCTAGAAAACAACGACAATATGAAATCATTAATCATAACATAAAAGTATATCTTCGCTACAATATCAGGGAACTATGATACGATCGATGGAAAACCAGATCCAGGTTGCGAAAATTAGGCAATGGTCCAAATCAACATTCAAATTACCAAAGATCCTATTTAAATTGACATCAAATTCCAATTTGCTCAGATGGGAAAATCCACCAGCGCGTCATGTTTCCTATGCAATACCAAACATACAAACAAACACGTCTTATCGAACTGCACTGGAAAGATATTTGGAGCGTGAAAACAAAATGCTCAACCTCATTGTGTGGACCTGGGTACCGAAGCAGTCCGTTCAACATTCCACTATTCAATTCGTTCGAACCCATTCTTGGGTTGACGGTTTGCCATGAAACTTGTCGCTTCTAAACTCTATAAACCAGATAAATATAGATAAATATAGAAACAACCTCAAAACTGACGTATAAGCGATTTTAAAGATTTTAATATTAATATTTAGGATTTAACAACCTTTTTAAACTATCATTAATTAATTCATCTTGGTCAGCTCCATTTAAGAACAGTTTATTGAATCGCACAATTGCATGCTGTTAGTCAATTTATTGTAGAAGGCACGAAACGTCTGAAATAAACTGAATAAAAAAAATAAAAAATCGTTTCTATCATCTCCGTACTCATTTTTAATTAACAACAACAGCCAAAACAACTAGAATACAACCACAAAAACAGCAGCAACACTAACAATACCATCAACAATATCATCAACAACAATCGCTACATCAACAACCATCTACAACAACAGCAACAATAAATAGGATAAAAGCAAGCAAGAATCCATAAGTAGGCTAGAAGGGAAAAATGATACGACCAGCACAAACAACCTCAGACACAATTATAAAAATGTCGTCGCCAACTTTAAAATCAATAAAAACAAAGAAAAGACAAACATACAACAACAACAACAAACAAAAAATAAAACAACATTTTGTAGTTTATACGCACTAAAAAATAAATTAAAACAAAAAGACTATAAACAACTTTGCTAGCTTAAATGCCATAACGTTAAACAACAACAACACAACAACAAACACACCCGACAACAACAACAGACACTCACATAAAACAGAGCAACAACAACAACAAACACACCCACAACCATAAAAACATTCAGAAGATCTATTTTTAACACAAGTGCGTGCGTGTGTGCTGCAATAAAGTTGACCGACCATAAATTTGCATGTTGTTGTTTTTCCTGTTTCTGACGTCACGTAGACATTTTGCTGACGTCATTAATATTGCTCTTATTATTACAATTATTATTTTTATTCATATTAAAAATTTTATTTTTGAAGTATTTTATTAAAATCACTGCGGCTGGTAAAACTGTCCGAAGTAACCGCTTATACTGATTTTTACAAAAATACCAACTTCATCTTTCTAAAAATAAAATTTTATTAAATAAATTTTCTTTTTATTCATTCATTCATTTTTTATTTATGAAACTTGAAAACTTTTGAAAAAATTTGAAAATTATTAATAAAATGAATATTTAAATGAAAGGTGCCATAGAATGAGCTGATCCTTGAAGCGCGAAGACTTGTTTGAAATTCTTTCAACGCTGTTCGTGTTCTGGATCCCTCCATGTTTCAGTGGTGTTTGTTCAGCTGCTTTTTCTACCTCCCACTCAATTTTTTCATTTTTCATTACTAAACTAATTAGCTGGTGATCAGCCTTCTTTGTACGCTGATTGATTACGAAATTCAGTTCTGCACGGTGTCAACTGGCATCCATTCAATCTGTTCTGAGGTCTGCCGCTAGACTACTTTCTCGAGTCTCTAAATTTGACCGCATTTCTGATTACATGAAGAATGAACTTCATTGGCTATCGGTAGAGGACAGGATACGATTTAAAATACTTCTCAGAGTAAAAAACTTTCTAACTGGAAAGGCACCGGCCTACTTGAAAGAGATGTTGAACTCGGCTTCAAATGTTCCTGAAAAAATCGACTGAGATTGACAAAACACGAAGATCTTGTTTGCCCTCCGTTTAAAATATTTCATTTTGGTGCAATAAGGTTTCCTGTAGCAGCGGCCAAGACTTGGAACTCATTGCCGCTTGACCTAAAAGTTGATACTAACATCAGTCGTCAGGTGTTCAGAAGCCAGTTGAAACATCATTTTTTTCAACAAAACGAAGCCCAATTAGGGTCTCTGAAGAAAGACCCTACAAATCCGCAGTGCACTGTAATGCCTTCCAGTCTCCTTCAACCATTTTTTAAAATTTAAACAAAGACAGTTTGTGTACTTTTTAATTTATTTTCATAACTCCACCTGACATTTGTTGTTGTAAAGATTTGTGTAACGTTTGAACGTAAAGATTTGTGTAAAGCTAGTATTTCCACTTGGTTTGTTTGTTTTTATGATCTTATCTTACTGTTTTTTTACTCTCGACAAGCATCAAACTTTGACTAATGCAAAAATACAAGGGATAAATGGAATAGGAAAAGATTAAAATTATGAAAAAAATGCTTGAAACATAAAATTAAATGATAAAAAATAGGGAAGACATATTGATATTTTAAAAAAACGTGGAACGCATTGGAAATGTAAAATCGCATTGGACGGATGGCAATTTTATTTTAATTTTTAAAGGTGTCCCCGTCAAAAATAAACACGACGTATATTGTTGACTAGTCAGGTGAAAATGTTCGTTATATACGTTGTATATTGGTTTTAAATTATTTACACTTTTTCAAAGGAGGCAATTTTCCGGAATGATTTGTTTATTCACTACCTTTAGAAAATAAATAAAGAATGTCCTTTCTATTTTTTTTCAGCTGCTTACCCACCCACCTGTCCATATCTTCAACATTGCTAATTGAAATTCTTCATCATCCTGTACGTTCTTTTGGTGCAAATATTCTAACAAGCATCTGCTTCCTAATTGCCGATTCTGAATAAAAGTTAATGTTGTTGAAAGGTCTCATTCAAACCATCATCACCTTACTTTTTGGGTCTTCCTTTATATACTCTCTGATTACAATATTAATGCATAATAGTAATAATAATATTAATAAATTTTTTATGTTATTAGATATATATGTATTAATTATTATAGTATTTATATAGCACCTTTAGTCGCAACGCCTTTCTCCAAAACTTAAGTATACATACATCTTACATGTACTGTACATATCTGAAGTTGTTTGTGAGCTGAGCGATGAATCTAACAATTGTTTGAGTGTCAAAAGAGGTATCATGGATGTCTTAAATAGTCTGAAAAACTATTTTATGAGTTAGTCCTGGAGCAAAAATTTGGCAAAGGAGAGGCTAGAAACAGCAAAATAATTTTGAATCGTTGCTTTCATAACTTATTTCTCTTTCTGGAGGATAGCAACCTAAGGAGACATCTAACAATCAGTTTGTTAAATGCTGAGCGTCAAAAGCCCTACATATTAACAACGATAGTTATATAAATAACCTTCTTATGAACAATCAACTGATCGAATTCTTTTAAAATAGGAGATAATAACACGGTAGATCAAACTTAGCAGCTGTACAATTTAATTCAACTGGAAGTTTTCATTATCCTGGCTGGCAAGTGGCGAAAGAAGTCGTTAAAAAATATGCATTGATTTGGAAGGTATGGATGATCAACAAAATTTGATGATAATTACAAACTTTGTTTCAAAGTGTTATAAGTAAAATTGTTTTTCTTAGTTGACTTTTAAAATATTATATCAAAATTAATTTGTCGAATCATGATGCAAAACGTGACACCAATTTTGCCATTTTTCTACCAATTAAATATTATATCAAAATTAATTTGACGAATCATGATGCAAAACGTGACACCAATTTTACCATTTTCCTACCAATTTATTATAAAAAAAAATGTTTAACTAACATAATAATTAAACCGAAACACAGAAGAAATACTTGTTTAGATTTTTCAACAAAATTAAAAAACATAACGTTAATATAACTGATATCGATCCCCTTAAGAAAATGATCGATGCAAGTTATTAAATTTGCTGCATCCCATCTTCTCCAACCTGACACGAACTGCAACAACAAGTGCTCCAATGGAACGTTCAATCAATAAATCATAGTTCGGATTTAAACAAATAAAACAAAACAAACACAAACGAAAAAACAAAATAAAAATAAATGCGCGTTGACCTGTTTTGCAGGCAGGTTGGCCCGATTTAAAAATTTATCAGTTCTAGTTGCTGGTATGGTGCATTGTTTGTATGGTGCATTGTTTGTATGGTGCATTGTTTGTATAGTGCATTGTTTGCATGGTGCATTGTTTGTATAATGCACTGTTTATGTGTTGCAGTGATTGAATGGTACAAATACCCTCACGAGCACAATATTTTTTTTGTAAATACAGGTGAACACACACATAGACACACACTCACACGTACATACACACAATTACACATACAAGCACCTATACATACATAATGCGCGACACACATACACACACAGATGCACGCATTTATATTCACATAGACACGGACATAAAGAAGATTGCCTCGTAAAATTATTGAACTACATAATGATAGAGACTGCCTTGTGGTAAAATGCTGTTTCCGATATATTGTTGTCATGTAGTGTTGTAGTGTCGTGTGTGTTTGTGTTGTGTGTGTGCGCGTGCGTGTGTGTTGTGTGCGCGTGTGCGCGTGTGTGTGTGCGTGTGCGCGTGTGTGTGGTGTTGTAGATAAACATCCATAAAATTATTAAATTATTTTGTTATAATTTCAGTTAGAGATGTTGCCAGTTATGAAATTTTTTTTTGACGTGAATTCTCTCTTAGTGTCATTTTAATGTCATCATTATTATAAACTTGAACGACGTGACTGACGCTGATGACTGAGGTGGTTCAGAAAAAAATTCAAATATGAAACGAGACTAACAAACATTTTAATACCAAGAACAAAAAATACGATTTCTTCTGCCATAAAACGTAATCATGAGAATTATGAAATCCATCCCAGTAACCACCTACCAACCATGGCAAACATCACACAGAGAATATGGTCACGTCTGTTTATCATTAGGTGTAGGTCATCCAGATGAGCGTCAGTTGGCGTTTGATACAGAACCAGCGACGCTAAACCACAAAATAAAAATAACATTCTGAAAACGACATTGCCAGGAGAAAGTTTTGTCTGCAAATAACATCCGCTATAAAAAAAAAAATAGAAAAAAAAGTGCAATCTGCTGGAACGTCAATAAAAAGGGGCGTAATGAACATGGATGTATGGCGATGCAAATGATCGTTAGCAATAATAGCACACCAAATATCATCAATCGCAATGATTATCGTAAAAATATCTCATCAACAATAATGATTTCAACAGAAAAATAACACCGACAACATCAATAACAACGTCCCAGGCGACAGTAACATTTATGGCATCAACGAAGATAATAACGCACCGCAAACATCAGCCATCGAGCCTTAAATGAAATTAATATTTACGAACAGGCAACAACATCATCTGAACAGCTTTGTAAATAGATAATTATTGCCGCGATTATTTCCACCATCAACTTCTGAAGGTTACTAATGCCTTCATGGGCAAAATATTCATCAGTTACATCATGGCGTCACACGACGTTGTGCATCTGGTTTAAATATTTATGCGTGCGTAAATTCTGACTACGGAAACAAAAATTACCAAAAAAAAAATATTAGTGTCCTAATACGAAATATCTTGCGATGTTAAATTTTTTTAAATTTGCGAAAATTTTTATAACAGAAAGGGCCTGAATCATCTGGGAAGGGGTGTGCCAGTACCCCGATCTTTTGGGGTGGGGTTGTATGTCTCAGAAAACAGGGTGCACAATAAGATGAAGATGACGATGAAAATGACGTCATTGTCACTATTTACATCATCATCGTCCTCGTCATTATCATCATTATCATCACTATTTACACCGTCATCCTCATCATTATTTAGACTATCATCATCATCATCATCATTCATCATCATCATCAATATTTACACCATCAACAACAACAAGAGCAACATCATTATCATCGCCATCATGGTTTTATGAAAAAACTTTCCATTTTACGTGATTGCATTGAGAGATAAAACCTGGAATTTTCATTAAAAATGTTTGCAAACATCAACAACTGCAATGGCAACAACAACTGCAATGGCAACAACAACTGCAATGGCAACAACAACAACATCAACAACACTTTCAACGATAAGACATGTTACAACAACAAACAACGCATTCTAAAGCAACGACAACGACGACATACAATATGACAACAACAATTCATACTTAAATGAGAACAACATCACACTACGAAATAACAACAACAACAACATCAACAGCAGCAACAACAACAAAGCAATAAAACATCAACAACAACAACAAAGCAATAAAACATCAACAACAACAACAATGCAATAACATCTGCAACAACACAAACATTAGAAATCAACAATAAATGTAGGTAACATCATTTGCAAACAACCTTTCTTACAACAACAACAACAAAAAAATAACATCAACATCATCGGCAACAACAACAACGACAACAACAAGAAAGATATCAAGCAAAAAAAGGACAACACGCAAAATTCTGAGAGAATATTTTTACGGTCCAACATGAATTCAAGAAAAATTGAAAATATTCATACGTTGGAAACCACAAACATTGATTGAGCTAACAAGTATTTTCTTCATTTCTGGACATAAACTATTTATAGAAAGCTTTATTTTTAGAAACATTCGCATATTTTTTTCGTTTATGCGTTATAAGTTTATGCACATGAGTAAAAAATTTTCCGGTCGATTGTCAATACTTAGAAATATACAACATTCTACATTATAGATAATTATATTTATATGAAAGCAAACAAATAAATTGACCAACCGACGAACCAACCAACCAATCAATCAACCAACTAACCAACCAACCAACCAATCAACCAACTAACCAACAAACAAACAAACCAACCAACCAACCAACCAACCAGCCAATCAACCAACCTACCAACCGACGAACCAACCAACCAATCAATCAACCAACTAACCAACCAACCAACCAATCAACCAACTAACCAACAAACAAACAAACCAACCAACCAACCAACCAGCCAATCAACCAACCTACCAACCAACAAACAAACCAACCAATCAACCAACCAACCAATCAACCAACCAATCAAACAACCAACCAACCAACCAACAAAACCAACAAACCAATCAGCCAACCAACCAACCAACCAACCAACCAATCAACCAACCAACCAACGCATAAACCAACCAAACAACCAACAGACCGACCAACCGACCAGTGATATTTCTGTAATATTCATAAGCTTTTCCTCAGCAATCTACCTATATTCTATTCGGAGATTTTTTTTATTCAACCGGTGCTTGATCAGTATTTTATCACATTACATCATCACATGTGTAAAAAAGAATAGCAACAGTAATGATAACAGAGAGAGAGAGAGAGAGAGAGAGAGAGAGAGAGAGAGAGAGAGAGAGAGAGAGAGAGAGTGAGAGTGAGAGAGAGAGAGAGAGAAAGAAAGAGAGAGAGAGAAGAGAGAAAGAGGAAGGGAGGGGGAGTGAGAAAGAAAAAAGAGAGAGAGAAGGAGAGAGAAAAAGAGAGAGAGGAAGTGTAGGGAGTGTGAGACTCCATTTGTAGGAGTTTGGCAAGGATTTAGACGCTAATCCCTCCACCCTTAAATAATTATCTTCTAACTCGCTTACGTTTTTTAGATTTTAAAATAACTTTTCAAGTAATGATTTTGAAAATATCCATATTTTTGAGGTGAGTGTCATAAAAAAATCAGCCTAAGTAAGCACTGGCATATACGTATGTCATGTAACTTAAGCATTTATTAGTCATGTAACATATTCATGGTATAGCATGATATAACACGACACAACATGATATAGCTATGATATAACACAATATATTTATGATATAACATATGAAATGATATCACATGATATCACATAATATATATATGATATAACATGATATAATATGATATAATATGATATAACATGATATGAAATGATATCACATGATATGAAATGATATAACAGGACATCACAGGATATATTTGTGATATAACATGATATAATACTGTACTTAGTGTGGCAATAGGAAAGGCAAATTTTAAAACAAATATAAATTATATCAATAAACACATCAAAACTGTTAGCGCCCGTGTGCATTAATATTTGATTGCACAAAGGTATGAAACACGCCACCGACAGCCAATCACACCACACCACAACACGCCACACCACACAACGCCACACCACACCACACCCCACACCGCACTACACCGCAACATCAGAAAGGTTTGAAAAGAAAAACATTTTCCATGTACTTACACGTGCGAGTAGGTGCCTGGATGATGGAAAATTTACTCTTTAACAATATTATCTTTTTTGTTTTTAACTTTTTAAGTCTAAAACGCTTTATTAATAACGACAACGATAATAATAATAATAAATAATAATAAAAATAATAATAATAAATAAAAACAACAACAATAATAAATAATAACAATGAATAACAATAATAATAAGAAGGATGAATAATAATAATAATAAATAATAATAATAACAATAATAATAATAAATAGAAAGCGAAACTGAAAAAAAAGATGGAGGCAAGACATTTTCCAGTAGCTCGTTGTAAGCTCTGCCGGCTTCTCATAGGACGTTAATTAATACGCCCGAGTGCTTCGGTTTAATTACTCCAACACTCCAACTAGCTAAGGGGTCGCTGTCTGTCCTATTGTTGGTCGGGGAATGAAAGGAGGGTAACACTCACATACACGGGAAAAGACTTTAATATTTCTATTATTATTATTATTATTATTATTATTATTGATGTTGTTGCTGTTTTTATTATTACTATTATTATTATTGTTGTTGCTGTTGTTGCTGTTGTTGTTGTTGTTTTTATTATTATTATTTATTATTATTGTTATTTATTATTATTGTTATTTATTATTATTATTATCAGTTGTTGTATTATTATTGATATTATTATAAATATCATTGAAAAAAATTCTATGCCGAAATTCTTAATGTACGTAGTGCATGTACACACAAAATACCACACACACACACACACACACACACACACACACACACACACACACACACACACACATACACACATACAAAATACCTAACACAAACACACACAGACACACACACACACACGAATAATCATGAAAGTACGCCGACAGGGTCACTCAAACACCGGTTATATCTCACTGGCACATCTCCATTTGTCGTGAATGACGTTTTCACAAGTACGTTCAAGTTTGTGTGTGTGTGTGTGTATGTGTGTGTGTGTGTGTGTGTGTGTGTGTGTTTATTCCACTTGAAATAAAAAACCGTTAAGAACTTCTTTATTGTCTGAATCATTTTCCTGAAACTCAATGTTTCATGCCATCATAAGCCAATCGGTCCCGACAAAAAAACCGTACAATACAAAATTTTTTTTAATATTTATGAAGTATTTACTTACAATACCACATAAAAATATAGCCCAAAAGTTGCCGAAACAAACAGCCCAAAAACATGCCTGCATCACTAAGTGAAATGTAAATCAATGTGTAAATCACTGCTCGCTGGCTGGAACTAATGAAAATATCACCGACCGATCTTTTAACATCAATCTAAACAAATGCTTCCAATTGGTCTAAAGATTATTTAATTTCAAATGAATACAAAAAATGCTTCAAATTGATCCAAAGATTATTTATTTTCAAATGAATACAATAAATTATCATAGTCTAAAACTATGTTTAAAAAAATCGACTTAGATAGTAAGATGACATATAGTTAATCTATTGTAGCTTTCAATTTGTAGTTTTTTACCAACAATTTGATGAGAAGTCTCAAATTGATCGAACCACAATACTGAAATACCTACAAGCGTCAATACGAAGTTGTTGTTGTTGGTATGATGTAGTTGGTGGTTTGTTGGTGGTGAGCTGGTAGTGTAATAACGACGTGATGGTGTAGTGATGGTAATGTGATGATGATGTTTATTTGGTGAGCATTTCAAAACTTTTAACCCATAGAAGTGCTCGCTTGTTTTATATGCACAAAATAATAATAATATTAATAATAATAATAATAATAATAATAATGACGATGAAGATGACGATGATGATGACGATGATGATGATGATAATTAAGCTGTTGATAATATTATCAACGTTCCATTCATTTTTTGTCACAAAAACCCATGTAGAGTTGTTTGTACAACAATCAAAACTGATTAACAACATTACATCGTTTTTATTCTCTCTATCTCTCTTTCTCTTTCGCACACACACACGCACATACATATACACAAACACACACAAACACACACACACAAGTGATTAAGCCATCAGCCCAATTCTCCATTATTTTTTTACCTGATAAAATATCTAATATTATATTCTTTTTTTTATTTTTTATAGATTATAATTTGTTTTTTTTTAAGTTTTGTTGGTTCAATTTTATGCTTTGCTAAATTAAGCAACCTTAAACTACAAACATTTGTCTGGCGTTGCTGGGTGGAATACCATGCTACGTAGTTTCTTTGCTGTTGTTATTATCTGCGCTGTTGTTTGTTTTCTGATTTGTTGTTGTTTATGTTGTTGCTATTGTTGTTTTTGCTGTTTTGTTGTTGTTTTTGTTGTTGTTGTTGTTGTTGTTGCTGTTGTTGTTTTGGTTGTTGTTTTGGTTGTTGTTGTTTGTTTAGGTATATATGTAGTTGTTATTTTGATAATTGTTGATAGTGTTTAGTTCATATTTTGATGGCTGTTGTTGTTGTTGTTGTTAATGATGTCCCATGTGGTTGAGCGTTGATAACGACACAAACGTCGCTGTCAATGGGACCAATTATACGCACGCCTGTCTGCCGATGATGACACGTTTCTGTGACTGGCCATGTTGTTGTTGTGGTTGTTGTTGCTGTTGTTGTTGTGGTTGTTGTGAGTGTTGTTGTGGTTGTTGAGGTTGTTGTGGTTGTTGTTGTGGCTGTTGTGGTTGTTGTTGTAGTTTTTTTTGTTGTGGTGGTTGTTGTGGTTGTTTTTGTCGTTGTTTTGGTTTTTATTATCTTTTCAAAGTTACCATTTGTTTCAAGACCGAAGTTTTGCTTCCTCTCTCAATTTTTTTTTTGAAATATGTTTTCACCGTCGATGCTGGCGCAATGGAAATACGTGCGGTCCATGCATTGTTTAGTTCTGGGGGGAAGCTTCCATGAAAAATCGCAAACATAAAAAAAATGGTTTTCATAAAAGGAATGCAAACACACACTCTCTTTCTTTTTTTCTCTTTTTACTCACTCACTCACACACACACACGCACACGCACGCACATCACACACACGCACGCACACGTACACACATTCATATATAATTAAACGAATAATAATAATATTATATATATGCATATATTAAAACACACTCAGACACACACACTATCACTCTCTCTCTCTCTCTCTCTTTTTCTCTTTCTCTCTCACAAACACATATTCACACACACACACACACGCATACACACACACACACACACACACACTACACACACACACACACAATAACACTAATGAACCAAGCGACCAGCGTTTGATATGAAGCGTTAATGTTAATGGTTACAAATGGTTTGTTTGTTAAAATCATCACGAGCGTGTTGCTGGTTGCTGTGCTTTTATTGTGGGTATCGATTTTGGCATACTACTACTACTACCACAACAGCATTTGCTAGTAGTAGTAGTAGTAGTAGAAGTAAAACTTGTAGTAGTAGTGGTAGTAGTAGTAGAAGTAGTAATAGTAGTAGTAGTAGTAGTAAAAGTAGAACTGGTAGTAGTAGCAGTAGTAGTAGTAGTAAAAGTAGTAGTAGTTGTTGTAGTAGAAATAGTAGCAGTGCCAGTAGTAGTAGCATTAGTAGTAGTAGTAGAAGTAGCAGTAGTAGTAGTAGTAGCAGTAGCAGTGGCTGTTGTTGTTGCTACTGCTGACGTTGTTTTATTTTGGTGTTGTTTTTGGTGTTGTTGAAAATTTTTTATTTGCTTTTGTTGTTGATGTTTATGGTGTTGTTGTTGATTTGTGGATGTTGTTGTTGTTGATGTTGTTGTGTGGATAAGTATGTGTCTATTGATTGATTTGTGACTGTCGATACAGAAGCTCTTAAAAGCCGGATATTTTATTTTGCTTGTAAATTACATTTGCTAAACTCAAATAAGTTATAATGTAACACATCTATAACATTCACAACAACAACAACATCAGCAGCAACAACAACAACAGCAACAACAGCAACAACAATAATAATAATAAATAATTTATTTTTATTTACATATAAACAATGTAAGCCTTTTCGAACAAGAAAACATTGAATAAATTAATAAATGAAAAAAAATAAATAAAAAGTTTACCTTTTGGTTGATACAAAAACTAAAACCGAAGATATTTATTTTAAAATCATAAACAATTTCTCATTAATATTACTTTATTAAGTTATTTGAATGGAAATTGTAAAGATCGAAGTATAATGATGACAACAATAGCCCCCTCTCACGCAACATAATCTGAGATGCGGGCTTTAAACGAAATAGAACCTGTGGAGATATACGTACATGCTACATACATACACACACACACCTACATTTATATACATAGACACAGACACACACACACACACACACACACACATATATATATATATATATTATTCTTATTATTCAAAAATTTGTATAGCGCTAATTATAAACAAAATGTTTCTCAAAAGCACTGTCTAAAAAAAACAGTTGAATTGCTACGATAAACCAAATCTTATAATGAAAACTTATGTATATTATTATTATTATATATATATATATTTATATATATATATATATACATACATATATATATACATATATATATATATGTGTGTGTGTGTGTATACATAGTTTTTATTATTAAGAATGTATATAGTGCTTTACATACTTCTCAAAAGCGTTCTTGGAAGTGTGGCATCGTTTGGGGTGACTTTGCTGGTGAAAGAAATTTATGCAATTTTTCTTTTTTCACCAGATTGAATCAGTCCATTTGATGGTGCATGCACAAATCATTCACCAACCTTTTCATTCATGTTACATAAAAAATTATCGTTCGAATCTGTTTCTTCATTCATTAGTCTGATCAGTCGTTCACACGTTCATTCGATTTTATATATTCTTTCATTCATTCATTCCTTCATTCATTCATCTATTCATTCATTTATAAATACATCTATCTATTCATCCATATATCCACCCATTTCTCCATCTATCCATCCATCCATCTATCCATCCATTCATTCATCCATCCATTCATTCACCCATCAATCCATTCATCCATCCATCCATCCAACCATTCCTTCACTGGACGTTTAAAAGGAGCAGACCAACATAGAAGCACGTGACGTTGGAATGAGTGATTTAGTGGTTGAGTAAGTTATTGAGTGAGTGAGTGAGTGAGTGAGTGAGTGAGTGAGTGAGTGAGTGAGTGAGTGAGTGAGTGAGTGAGTGAGTGAGTGAGTGAGTGAGTGAGTGAGTGAGTGAGTGAGTGAGTGAGCGAGCGAGTGAGCGATTGAGTGAGAGAATCTTTTTCCTGCCATTTACATCCCTTTACTTCAAATAAAAATAGTGTGAGACAGCTATCAAAATTTCATTCTTTATTAAGTTTTTAAATTTTAGATTGTTTTCAAGGCGTTCTGTGTTGTTATTATTGTTATTGTTGTTATTAGGTGTTGTTACTATTGTTATTATTATTTTTGTTATTATTATTATTGTTGTTCTTATTATTATTGTCGATAAAGAATCAAACATTAGCATCGCTCACTCACTCACTCACTCACACACACACAAACACAAACACATACAAACATACACAAACAAACCCACGCATTCATTTTCTCCCAAGCAATAGTTTTAATTCAGTTTTCGTGTTCTCGTGTCACACGGACGAATATGATATCAACATCTTATTATGATGAGAATTAAAATTTGAGAAATAAATGTTTCATTGTTTACGCCAACGGTTTCGTCTTACAATCTCTTAAATAAAGTTTTATTTTTGCTAGAGTATAAGATACAACAAAATTTCATTAGACCCTCTTGTTGTTGCGGAGATATTGTACGAAGGATTTACTTTCAGTTCTAGCGTCACTTTCTTTCATGTCGTTGTAATGTTTTTGTGTTGTTGTTGTTATTGACGCCAGACAAATACCCAGCCAACTTATCAAATGGCATGCAAGAATTCGTTGAGAACCACCATTTTTGTTTGTTTCTGATGGCAGTAATTGCAATTAATACTTCACTGTAACTTCAGCATTGACAGTCTAGAATTTAAAAATAAATGTGTGGCAGAGCTTCATAAACTACATAGTTTAGTAGTAATAGTAGTAGTTTTAGTAGCAGCAGTAGTAGTAGTAGTAGCAGCAGCAGCAGTAGTAGTAGTAGTAGCAGTAACAGTAGTAATAGCAGCAGAAACAGTAGTAGTAGTAGTAGTAGTAGCAGTAGTAGTAGTAGTAGTAGTAGTAGCAGTAGTAGTAGTAGTAGTAGTAGTAGTCGTAGCAGTAAGAGTAATAGTAGTTTTAATTGCAAAAGAAGCAATTGCATTTTTAGGATCGACGGTGTAAACAATAATTTTATGTATGTGTGTGTGTAGTGTGTGTAGTGTGTGTAGTGTGTGTCTGTGTGTTTAATGTGTTTGTCTGTGTGTATGTGTGTGTCTCTATATGTAAAATGAATATGATTGAAAAAAAATATTTATTAAATTTTTAATCAAAAGTAAAAAGCATTCAAATAATAATACTTTTTTTATCTTCAAAAATGATCTTCATTGTGAGAGCCGAATTAATATTCTGGTAAACACTCACACGTATATTCGTATATTTATATTATATCATGGCCTAAGACCAAATATGTTGATATGTATGTATGTATGTATAATGTAATTTCGGTGTGTTTACTTTATTATTAATATTTTTGTTGTTGTTGTTGTTGTTTTTGTTGCTGTAGTTGTTGTTTTGTAGCAGTGGTAGTAGTAGTAGTAGTAGCAGTGGTAGTAGTAGTAGTAGTAGTAGCAGTGGTAGTCATAGTAGCAGTAGTAGTAGTAGTAGTAGCAGTGGTAGTAGTAGTAGTAGCAGTGGTAGTAGTAATAGTTATAGCAGTGGTAGGAGTAGTAGTATGTTGTTGTTGTTGTTGTTGTTGTTGTTGTTGTTGTTGTTGTAGTCATGGTAGTCATTTTTATACAGAGAAATGTTAGGATATTTGCAGAACAACTTTGGTGAATGTAGTCGTACAATGTAAACAACTGGAATTGAAATATGGATCATTTAGTGGTCTGGATTTGAGTAATAGGCTACTTTTCACATATGGAGATTTAAGGTCTTGCCGGTTTCATGATGAAGATTGTATGTTTAGCGTTGGATTATTTCGTGTGTCGGACAAGAAAAATAAAGCAGACACAAGTACTTATGTAAGACGGTGAGTTTAAAAAATAATTAGTTGCTTATTTGGTAAATTTAAAACTCATAAGACCAAATCATCCCAAAAATGACTGTTTGTCAATTAATGGCTTTTAAATTTTTCCATAGTTTTATACCTATTTGACCGGTTATAAAAATGCTTTGCTTGCTTAAGTAAAACGAAAAAATTTAAATTTTTCAATATTTCTAAATTAATACCAAAACTAGAAAATTGAGAGTGAGAACTACTAATATGATTTGTAAAACAAAACTAAAAGAAACTACACGAAATTCTGAAATAAAATCTAAGTCAAGAGAATGAAATTTTATCTAGAAGTGAGAGAAAATAAACTCTAACTAGTGCATGTTCCAACCATGTTTTTAACAATTAATTTTTTTACAGGTTTGTCGATTGAGATATTAAAAAATTGAAAGATCGATTGGAATGAAAATATTTTAAAAACAAAAGTAAATAACAAAGTTTAGTTTTTACGGGGTTGAACTTTTAAAAAATAAATTCGAAAGTGAATTTAAACTTGATATATACAATACAACATTAAGCCGGCCTATTGCAATTATTAATTGTTTTGTTGGTATTTGGTAACAATTTTTTGACAATATTTTTAACTATGTTGAATTGATATATTTTTTAAAAAAGATTACATTAAAAGTTGGCCTACATACAAACCAGTCACGAAACAATTTGTTGTGTTTGCTCTGAGATTGTTTGCTACCAAGGCCTGCTTTGGGATTACAATGACGTATTTCTTTCATGTCTAAACATATGTTTGTTAACCTATAAATCAATTTTATAAGGCAGACATTTTTATGAGGCACCTTCTTATAGATGTAGTTAAAGAGTACGTCGCCAATAATACTTAAATAACATGCAATAAAAAATCTAAAAATGACTGAAAATAAGATATTGCTATTTATTATTCGTGGTCATTTATTGAGTTTTTCACATAATCTTCTTCTTTCTCGTGCCTCATCTTTTTAGGACATTGGTGACCATCGACCTCCACAAAACCCGATCTTTAAACAATTTGTAGTAGTTGAAATGTGGTGATTTTCAACAAGTGACAAAAGGATTTCCTGAATGTTATTTGTTGTTGTCCGCGATCTCTTTTCCATGCAATCTATCCAGTGGTTGTTCCATCCCTTCCTGCCGCATGATGTGACTTCATAACCGGACTGTATTAATACATCCTCATTTGAAGTATGTGAGGTCCAACTAACTTTCATAATTCTTCTCAAAAACCACATTCCAGCAGCATCAATCATTTTCTCCATTTCTTTAGAAACTGTCCAGGACTCAGAACCGTGAGTGAGCACAGGAAAAATGTAACACCCTACCAGTTTTAATTTTGTTGATATTCTAGTTTTACTGTTGGTGAGGATGTTTTTCATTTTAGAATAGGCATCTTTTGCTATAGCTAACCTTCGTTTGATATCCATATCAAATTTACAATCTAAGGTAATCAGACTCGAGATAATTGAAGCTGTTGACTTGTTTCACGCGTTTACCATTAGTAATTATGGAACAGATCGGGGTGGTTTTGCTTTTACTGATAACCATGCACTCTATTTTGTTGATGTTAATTTGCAAGTCTTTTCTTTCAAAAACCAGTTTTTCTATTGAACTTGCTATAAGAGCTTGTTTATATTCTCGCTTCCAATGGATATTCAAAGTAGATCTTCTATCTTTTTCATAATGATCTCACTATAGAGATTGTACCGATCCGGAGAAAATACACATTCTTGCCTAACACGTTTCTTTAATTCGACAAAACTAGTCATTTTGATACCAACTTTCATCGCTGCTCTTTGGTCTCAATAGAGGTTTTAGATAACTCTCGTGTCTTTTCCACCGCTGTCCAAATTTTCCAATATTTCCATATGTTCCGCGTGTTTCACGCTATCAAAAGCTTCGGAGCTTTCACATAATATATTTTTATTTAGTGACGACAACTCCGATCAATGTACCTTCAAGTAAAAACATTAACAAAAATTTGTGTAAAAGAACTATTTTCCGACTTTTAAATCAGCAACTGTCATAAACTTGCATGAACTTTCTCGCCAAACTGGTTGCACACAATCAAACTACTGCACCGCAAATGCCATGCAACTGCTATTAATAAGACCAACTGCTGACCATTTACATGTACGCGCAACAAACAACCATTTATACGCAGTCGACATGCAATATATTTTGAGTTTTGTATCGACCGTATTCGAACCAGATCAATGCGTGACCACAAACGTGAGATATGCTGAGAACTACTGAAACATACTGGGACGTGATGAGACATACCGATTTGACGTTATTGAAGGTGATAACTTGCTAACGACATCTTGCTGCAATGAGTGCAAACGAGATTGTTAAAAAAAATATAAAAATTAATAATTTTAAAAAATACGTCAGCATCGTAACTAAAAATAGATAAAAATTATTTTAAACAACTTTGAAAAAAGTGAATTGAGATAATTTTTCAAATTGAGGGTAAACAAATTAAATTATGGAAACGGTTTTGGCATGGGTGAATGAATGTTGGAATTCATGTAAAGCAAGTAAATTAAGTCTTCTACGTAAAATTTGTGCAACATTCAACCAACCAACTTTACTTAAGCACATGCTACATGACAGTAAAAAATAACATTTCTCATCCTTAATGACATTAAAACTGTAATATTATCACGGACAAAAATAGTTACAAGATTTAATTATACTTAATGTTCAAATCTCAATAACATTCTTACATGCGAAACATTAATGCCATCAACATTAATACCAATCCGCACGTCCATAATATTTACAATGCCAACAAAAACCAAATCATTAATGTTATTAATGTCACGAAGTGTAACGCATAACAATAAATATATTTTACATCAACAACATGACATCAAAAGCAGGCATCAGCAACATCGTTAGCGTCATCTGACTCGTCAGCATCATGCAACATGTAACATACATTTGAATATTTTTGAGAGGAGCGACATCTTCCCCAGCGTTCATATCTTTACTCTAAAAAACATATCAAACGTTCAATATCTACATCAATAACAACATTAATAACAACTTTAATAACAATTATAATATTACAATTATTATTAATATTATTATTATTATTATTATTATTAGTTTTAATGGATTTTCTTTTTTTATTATAAAATTTATAAAATTTTATTATTTACATTTATTTATTTACACTCTTATATATTATTAATAATTTTCGATTGATTTCATTTTGATTTTATCTTTTTGGTCAAATTTGGTCAATAAAAGGTTGTTCCCATTATTATTATTATTATTGTTATTATTCACAGAGTCGGTAAGAGGTTGGCTTTCACTTCCAGTCAGCAGTTGTGTTGCGGAAATTCTGACTTTGCCTTATAAAAACGGAGGCCTCAACATTCGATTACTGAAAAATCATGCTGGGTTACTAATAATGAAGCTGCGTGGTGGTCTAAGATTTAATGCAGGTGATGAAATGAAATGTCTGTGGGAAGAATCAGCCAATGGTAACAAAAATATAGACAACATTATCCAAAAGGTCGATTTCAAACAGGCACTCAAAATATGTAAACAACGTCAGAATGACCTAGAGATTAGTCCTATAGGTTTCTACAATCCTTTTAAACTGTCATTAATCGATTTAACTTGGCCAGACATTTTTAAAGATAACCTAACAAATTTTGCAATTAGTTCATCGTATGCAATATACTGTGAAAGGAACAAAACATGAACAATTTTTTGTATCATTTTTTATCATCCTTGTACTCTGATGTGAATGATGAGCATTGATGACTATAATCATTTATATATTTATGAAATTTGATTTTAGATTTTTGAGGTTCAATAATAAAAAGTGTTTCCATTACCACCAATGATGACGATGATGATGTGATATAGCTTTTATTAACAATATAAATCAATCAACCAATCAATCAACCAAACAACAACAACAACATAAAAACTCAACAACAACAATAATAATAATAACAACAATAATAATAATACTGTTATTAATAACATTGTATACGCATTAACATGTTTGTCCATATAATCAACAACAACAACTTCGACATGATTTCAATTTCATCAACAACAGCATAACAACAACATCAACATTCTTTGTGTTGTTGTTTTTGTTGATGTTGTTGTTTTTGTTGTTGCAATGTTTATTCAGAGTTGAAATTTGAAAAAGGCAATTGATCTTGAAAATTAAATTATAATTAATATGATAATGGTGGGCCATTATCACTTTCAAATTCGACCCTTGGTCCAGTTCACCGTAGTTTAAATGTTCACAATTATAACCATGTTCATCACGTTCACCATGTTCATCATGTTCGTCATGTTCACCGCGTTTATCCATTATAACCATATTCATCACGTTCACCATGTTCATCATGTTCGTCATGTTTATCACATAATCTTCATCACATTCATCCTGTTTTTATTGTTTTATCGTTTGCAATGTTTACCAGTTTGTGAACGCTCCTCATGTTCGCTGTTCACCGAGTTCATTGTTGACTGGTCGAAATTTTAAGAAAAATAATTTATTTTTTTTATTGAACATAGAAATTATTTATTAATTTACATCAGGTTTAGCAAGAAATTTGTTGGAACGTGTTTGGCTGGGAGGTGTGCAAACGCTGCTGGTCGTTCAACACAGGACGATGTGTTTGTTGATGTTATATCGAATATTTTTTGTTTCATCATCATCATCATCATCACCATCTTAATTTTTATGTAACATCATCATCATATCGTTATCAGCATTTTTATATCATCATCGTCGTCGTCGTCTTTGTGATTGTAATCAGATCATCAACATCATATCACATCATCGTCATCTTACCATATAGTTTTTCACATCAGCATCATTTTCACCGCATCATCATCATCATCATCGCTATTTCTACCACATCGTCATCATCATCATCCTCATCATTCTTACTTCATCCCCATCACTTTGCGCGGTCAAACGATGAAATGACGCCATTGTGCTGGTTAAGCGACAATGCGTCTTCCTTTATAAATATTTCCACTTCTTTCGATAGATGGCAGATCAGAAACAAATTTGGCCAGTTCAGAAATTATCAACTTCATGAATCAGACCAGATATTTTTTTTAACAAATTGTCGTGAAATCAAACACAACAATATTTTTTCTTTTGTTTATGTGCTGCAGAGATTTTAATTAATAACCATTATTACCCCATTATTATTTACCTATAAAATAAATTTGTTAAATATATCAAATCAGAGAAGGAGGTAGATTAGTACTTAGGAAATAATTTAGCTTGAGACTTATACATAAATGTGCAGATTTTAAAAATTATTCTTTATTTTATAGGCAGCCAATGCAAGAGAACAAGATATGGAGATATATGAGAAAAGAAAGGGGCACGAGCAACTAGACGGACAGCAGAGTTAAAAGCTTTACTTAAAGGATAGACTCTAGAATCAGGAAGACCATAGTAGAGCGAGTTGCAATAATCAATCGTATATAAGACTAAAAAAGTAACAAGAAGGAGAAGAGTAAGATCGTCAAGAGAAGGCAAAAGTTTTTATCATATTCTACATAGATGGAGCACTTCCAGAGTCATGAGAAGAAATAGACAAGCTTGCAGACGATATTAAGAGCCAGCAGCAGTGTTTTCTATGTAATTAAATTTTGAATAAGTATTTGCGAAGTAATAAAGTACTCGACGATTGATTATTTTAAGTAAAATTGACAGTAACAACAGTTTTGAATATTCAATTTCAAGAATGTTATTTGCATTGGTGCCCTGATGTGATAAGCATGACATCACGTGTTTATAACAGTTCTTAAAAGGACATTTTCACAAAAGTATTTCAAGCAAATTAGTTTAATAAAAATCCAAAGAATAAAAATAAAGAAATTAAAAACCTGAATAACGAATAAATAAATAATAATATTATAAAAAAAATTATGTTTGTTAATAATAATAAGTAAAAAATAAAAAAAAAAAATAAAATATTTTAAAAAACAAATTCGTCTGTTAATAATAATAATAATAATGACTAGTAAAAAAAATAAATAAAAACAAAAGAATAAAAACTTATTCCATCGGCTCCCCCATCAAAACGAACATCTGTTTTTTTTAATGGTGTGCTTACAAAAAACAAAAGAGAAACAAGACATACGTTTAAAAAAATAATAGACATACATACATACATACGTACACACAACACATACACACAAACAAACAAACATACATACAAACATACATAGATGCATTCATACATACAAACATACATACATGCATGCATACATACAAACATACATACATACAAACATACATTTTGATAATAATAATAATACATACCTATAATACAAACATGCAGACGTAAAAACAAACATACAAGCATATTCTGAAACAGAATGCAGAATTACGAAATTATATTTGCTAATACATTCTGCACACACACACGCACATACACCACATACAACACACGCCACACTCAAACACACACACAGCATATATACACACCACACATAGCACACACACACACAGTACATTTTATTTATGTCTATGAACTTTGCAATCTGTTGATATCTGAAACCAACTCTAAAGTAATGATGATGACGATGATGACGACGACGACGATGATGATGATGTTGAAGGAGATGAAGAAATGATGATGATTATGAAGATAGTGACGAAGATTATGAAGACGGTAATGAAGACGTCAGTGATGATGATGATGATGGAAAGAATGATGAAGTCGATAACAAAGATGATGGTGGTGATGATGATAAAATGCTAAACAATCAACCATCATTATGCACCTTTGAAGGTCTGGTGATGATGCCGCCGACGACGATGATGATGATTATTGATTTTATAATAAAATATAATGTACCAAAAGGCCATGTGTTAAAAACAAACAAATAATGATGATGATGATAGTGATGTCTATGATGATGATGATGATGATGATGATGATGATGATGATGATGATGATGATGATGATGATGATGATGTTGATGTCACTCAGATGATGATGTAACAGAGGATGTGTGTACTGTGTACACGTGCATATATATGGCAAGCAATGTTTTGTTTACATGTTATGAAATGTTTAAGTTCTGCTGTTTGTAATTTTGATGATGACGATGATGATGAGGATGATGATGACCATGACGATGATGATGATGGCGAAGATGATGATGATGATGGTGATGATGATGATGATGATGATGGCAAAGATGATTATGATGATGATGATGGTGATGATAATGATGATGATGGCGAAGATGATGGTGATGATGATGGCGAAGATGATTATGATGATGATGATTAAAGAGGCTGTTAAAATAAAAAACCACTGATGATGAAATAATAATAGTCATCAATCATGATACAATGATGATAATGATTACAACTGGGATATAATGATGATAATGATTACAATCATGATACATAAAATTTCGATTATATATAAATTAATGACTTCACATATTGATATCAGAAGTGAATACCTGTGGTGGTGATAATAGCGACGATGATGGTGATGATGATGACGATGGCAAAGATGATGATAATGATGATAAAAAGAGATAATTGGTGATAATGACAATAATGATGATGATGATGATGAAAAATCCCCACAAACGCTAGTGATTTTGTCATCAGCACGATTCTGATTATGACGATGACAAAGATGATGATAATGATGATAAAAAGAGATCATGGTGATAATGATGATGACGATAATGATGATGATGATGATGAAAAATCATCACCAACGTTAATGATTTTGTCATCAGCACGATTCTGATCATGACACCGATTTAAAAATGTTAAAAAAACTTGTCATACAACAACTATGGTATGATAAGGCCGTGACGATGATAACGATGATGTGAATGTTGATTGTGGAATTCTACGCGAAGCGTTTCATACTTTATTAGGAACAGCAGCATCGGCATCTTCTTCCTCTTCTAACTCATCCTCATCATCTCTCCTCTCTTAGTCATCATCATCATCGTCATCCATTCGCTGCATCTTCCTTTCTTCCTTCTTTCCGCATATTTGTCGTCGTCGTCTTCATCGCCGTCTTCATCATTAATTACAACATTATCACATCATCACCGTATAATCATTATCATAACTAGAAAATCCTCATCATAATCATTATCATAAAAAACGTCATAATTTTCCCAACAATAAATTATTATTATTATTATTATTATTATTATAGCTATGATGTCATCAACATCGCCATAATCATAGCAATCGTCATCGCGTCATCATCATCATCATCAATATCATCATCACCATCATCATCATCATCATAAGCTACAGCAGCAGCAATGGCAGCTGTGAAGATCAGATGCGCAGAGTTGCAAGCAGCATACTTCTTTACATTCCATAGACTAGCGTATCAACACAACGAACTACGGAGCATAAAAAAGTACGTAGCCACAACTCTTTTCATTATAATATGCTAATTCGCGCGCTCGCATCATAATATGCTAATTAGTTGTACGTAGGCTGTTCGTATGTTAAATTAAATGTTCTTTAAGTTATTAAATGTTAATTTTTGGCCCTGATGTGAAAAAATTATTAAAAGTTGCATTATATTCAATAATGATAAAATGTTCAAATTAAAATCGTTTGCAATTCATTCATACATCCAACTGCAAAAAAAACTATTGTGTTAATTTATGTTAATTTTATGTAAGAATTGTTGTTTATGATTAATTATTATTAGTAAGTAAAACAAATTAACGACTATAGTATGAATAAAAATTTTAATAATAATAATAATAACATTGAATGCCACACCTTAAACCATACTTGCGATTAAACTTGACGTCTGGCGGCCTTTCAGATTTCTGGGAACCTAATTATGCTATAAATTGAAATTGTGGTGGTTTTCTCTCCTAATGCATTAGTCAGATTCATCAGCGGTTTGCATAGCTTACGTAAGTACACATGGGTCACCGCATCATCTAAGTTGAGTTTTGAGTATGATAGGTACGTGAAGATCTTTTTGCATTTGAACCCGGTCATTACGACGCACTGCCAACGCCTCTCACCGCTGCACCACTTGCAAGAGAAATAAAATTGCTACCGAATATTGTCGAATATATATAAATACAATAAGAAATTATCAAGCAAGGTGTTTGAGTTAATCTGAGGGGGTTGATATTAATTAACAAATTGATTAATTAATTAATCAATTAATTAATTACGTGAGTTAGTCTGGTTTGCCAGATGTGTTCCGTGTTTCGATGATTTGATATTTTAAAAAAACATCAAATATGATATAAAATAGTTTAAAATTAATCATATTTCATTATTCTACGCATAATGAAAATTTATGAGAATAATAATTGTAACATAACTACTAAGATAACAGCTAATCATCTTTAGCTAATTGTCCTGATTGGCTTAGTCTATGAAGTAAGGTCAAACCCTGTTTATTTATTGGACCAGAAAGAAAACATTTGAATAAATTATTATATTAAATATACGATAGTAACTTATAAACATAAAATAATTGTTCGCTAATAATTATAATAATTCAACGAATGGTGTACATGCATCATTGAGGGTTTTTTTTGGCGTAATTTCTCGAAAATGAAGACAACCAACCAAATGTTGAAGTTTGTTTTTTAAATCTGCTGATAAGGTTGCTTCAGTTTTAAGCGGAACATTTGATCCCAATATAATTTTTTAATTTAAAGATTTCCACTTCAAACTTCGAAAGACTTGTTCAGAAGACAATCTAGTCAATAACATCATTAACATTTTTTTAGTTGTATTTATTGCTGATTCAAATGTTCTTTTGACATGTTCTTTGACTTATTGAGTAAGTGAATCACATAATAAACCTTGTATTGCATAGAAAAGGCATTCTTATTAATTAATTATCTTACATTACAATTTAAGTAAATGCGTTTAAATTTAAACTAATCAAAAATGTTTAAAATTTAAATGATAAATAATATAATAAACAACAAACGTACAAAAATTAACATAACTTACCGAACTCTGATTGGTTGATAAATAAATGAAATGAACGAAAGAATGAAGAATAAAAGAATGAAACCTTCTATCTGACTGAGTTTATTGTGAATGTTGTTGACCAGCGTCTTTCTCTATACTCTTCATTAAATTTTTCCAAACTCAATATTACAAAATTATTTTAAAAAATGAAAAAATAGGGTATTTGTGAGAATATTCAACATCGCCAAACATTTGATTCTTCAAAAGAAAAATTAATTTACATGCCAGTGATAACAAACAAATCGCAAAAAAAATGTTCCAACGAACCGTAAATAAAATTTTTCCACATTGGACGGAACCGGCGAGCCAACGAGGTATTTATAACACGAGCAACAACACAACATAACAACACAACAACACTCACACATCTACAACTGCAACTTATATATGAAGATCATTTTCATCTGATTCATGTATATAAAATATACACATGATGTATAATATGTATATAAATATATATATGTAACTGGATATATATATATATATATATATATAAGCACTGTGTATGTATATATATATATAAATATTTAAAATTTTCCCTCATACATATATATATATATATATATAACACAAGTCCTAACACATAATATATGTATATGATCATATCGTTCTAAAAAAAATGTAAGGAAAAATGATGGATCGTTTCATCCAAACTGGAATATTTGAAGTTAGGTTAGGTGTAATATATATGTTAGTGCATTCATGTATAAGCTATCTTTCTGTAAATAAAATTAAAAAAAATGTGATTTAAGTTTTTTCATCTCGTGTGCAATGAATTACTTTGTGCACATGTTTACATTTGGCATCGAGATCGCGTTAACGCTTGTCCCATACGCGCGTACGAATGTTCACGAGTAGGTTAGGTATACACAAATGCCTACATACATACATAATTATATACATACACATACACACGCTCACATACACGCACACGCACGCACACGCAAACACAAACACACGTTGCACAATTTGTATGTGGAACTAATTCCAAGTTATCGTATTCGCGAAACTGCATCAACTCAATATTAGACATGAATGAATGAATGAATGAATGAATGAATGAATGAATGAATGAATGAATGAATAATGAATGAACAAACGAATGAATAAATGAATGAATGAATGAATGTAAAACTTAACAAATGAACAAACGAATAAATAAATGAATGAATGAATGAATGAATGAATGAATGAATGAATGAATGAATGAATGAATGAATGAATGAATGAATGAATGAATGAATGAATGAATGAATGAATGAATGAATGAATGAATGAATGAATGAATGAATGAATGAATGAATGAATGAATGAATGAATGAATGAATGAATGAATGAATGAATGAATGAATGAATGAATGAATGAATGAATGAATGAATGAATGAATGAATGAATGAATGAATGAATGAATGAATGAATGAATGAATGAATGAATGAATGAATGAATGAATGAATGAATGAATGAATGACTGAATGAATGACTGAATGAATGACTGAATGAATGAATGAATGAATGAATGAATGAATGAATGAATGAATGAATGAATGAATGAATGAATGAATGAATGAATGAATGAATGAATGAATGAATGAATGAATGAATGAATGACTGAATGAATAATGAATGAACGAACGAATGAATAAATGAATGAATGAATGAATGAATGTAAAACTTAACATATGAACAAACGAATAAATGAATGAATGAATGAATGAATGAATGAATGAACGAATGAATAAATGAATGAATGAATGAATGAATGTAAAACTTAACATATGAACAAACGAATAAATGAATGAATGAATGACTGAATGAATGACTGAATGAATGACTGAATGAATGAATGAATGTAAAACTTAACATATGAACAAACGAATAAATGAATGAATGAATGAATGAATGAATGACTGAATGAATGACTGAATGAATGAATGAATGAATGAATGAATGAAGGAATGAATGAATGAATGAATGAATGAATGAATGAATGAATGAATGAAAGAATGAATGAATGACTGAATGAATAATGAATGAACGAACGAATGAATAAATGAATGAATGAATGAATGAATGAATGTAAAACTTAACAAATGAACAAACCAATAAATGAATGAATGAATGAATGAATGAATGAATGAATGAATGAATGAATGAATGAATGAATGAATGAATGAATGAATGAATGAATGAATGAATGAATGAATGAATGAATGAATGAATGATGAATGAATGAATGAATGAATGAATGAATGAATGAATGAATGAATGAATGAATGAATGAATGAATGAATGAATGAATGAATGAATGAATGAACAATGGTTTAATTAATACTAAAAAGAAGAGATAAATATGCAAACACGTAAATGAAGAATGAACATCAAATATATGAATAATGAATGTCGGGTGATAAATCTTTAAATGAATGAATGAATGATTAATAGTTTTGCTGGAAGTTCTTACTTTCATCTACGTAGAATAAAATACTGTTTGTCTTTTCTTGACGATCCTACCCTTCTCCTTCTTGTTACTTCGTTAGTCTTATCTAAGATGGATTATTTTAATTCGCTCTACTATGGTCATCCTGATTCTATACTCTATCCTTTAAGCAATACTTTTAACTCAGCTGCTCGTCTAATTGCTTGTACTTCTTTCTTTTCTCATATTTCTCCATATCTTGTTCTCTAGCACTGATTGCCTATAAAATATAAAATAATTTAAAAAAATCTGCCCTGTACTGTACTAGTCTTAATCTAAATTATGTCTTAAATACTTATCAGATATATTAATTGAACCTAAACGCGCCTGTTTACGATCGTCTTCATGTTTTCTAGTCTTCTTAACTTCTGTTATAAACACTCTTTTTTACAAAATCTGAAATCTGCAATTGCTTTTTCTGGCCCTTTTCTGACTACTTCTCCATCACTTACGAAGTTCAGAGCAGATCTCAAGACCCATCTGTTTGTTAAATTCATTGAGGAGGGCTGTGGAACATCGCGGAAATGGAGCTTTAGAAACTAAACTAATTGATTGATTATATAATATTATATAGAAATGTTTAAGCATAAGAACATTCTATTGGAGCCATCAAAATAAATGTTATAAATTCCATCAAAAACATTCACAGACGTGCAAACTCTTCCAGCTGTACACTAATGCATCGAGTGTGTACGAGTGAATTTCAAACATGGTTGTGTACGTGAATGTACGGAAAACGAATTGGATGAATACTACGCTAACACATTTGTTTCATATCTGTTCTACAGCTGCTGAACAAAGAAAAACAAACTTGTGTTCTTGTCTGCTGCTGCTGCTGCATGCATGTACTTCTACTTTTCTCCATAAACATTTGAGATGTGTGTGTGTATGTGTGTGTGTGGTATGTGTGTGTTTGTGTGTGTGCGTGTGTGTGTGGTGTGTACGCTATGCTAAATATTAATGTTTATGTTTGGATGTTTGAATGTTTATATTGCAGCTCACAAAATTATTAAAGTTGATATGATGGGTCAATTTTGTTAGTGTGGGTTGTGTGTGTGTGTGAGTGTTACTGTAGTTTTCTGTGGTAGAGAGAATGAGACACACACAGAGAGGGAGAGAGAGAGAGAGAGAGAGAGAGAGACAGAGGATGGGAAACAGTACATTGTGTGTATAAAAGAGGAATAAACACACACACACGCACACAACACACACATCACACCCACGCACAACACTACAACATTCCGCCTGCCACAAGTTGTAAACGTGTCGACACATAATTCAATCGATTAAAATAATTAAAATAATTAAAGAATCCAGAACTTTAAACTGGCAATTACGTATGTTTGTTTACATGCAACACACATGTGTACATCTCTGTGAATACATTCGAACTTGTATACGTTTATGTACATACGTACATGCATATATACATACATGTATGCATACATACATGTGTGTGTGTGTTTATGTGTGTGTCTGTATGTGTTTACGGGATGCAAAATATTAACTCATATTTATAAAGTACTAAATAAATTCTGATTTTCCAAAAATATAGATAGGCCAAATAAGCATTTCTTCTGTAGGTATCGTTTACGTTCAAATGTTGAATATCATTAACACCACACACACGTACGCACGTACACACACATACATACAAATGTATATTTATATATGTCGGATGAAATATATTTTTCTTTTATAGATCTTTGCCTCAGTGTTCCTCAAGGAGTGGAAAATATGATGCAGTGAATGCAGGGTACCTCTATAGACGAAGTATTTTTTGTGTATATACTATAATATATATATATATATATATATAATACATATTATAATATAAATATAATATAATATATTTCATAAATTATAATATAATATATATTATATTTGATAAGATATATATATATAGCATAATAGAGATACGATGCACACACTTGAGGCAAATTTATCATCTTTGCACTACGAAACTTTTTCGCCTACAAATTTCGTTTGCGTTTTTTAAAGGAAAATAAAAAAATTAATTTTGTTATGTTTTATAAAAACATATTCATTATATAAATATATATATATATATATATATATATATATATATATATATATATATATGATATTCAGGCATATATTTATATACATTAGCATATATATTAATTTATGAAATTTCATAAACTACCGCAATAATGATGGTCTTTTACACGCATTAGCATTTATAACCACAAATACTTAAACTATTGATCATTTTGAATCAGATTTTTATGATGATTAACTTTATTAAATGGTTAAATTGAAAATTCTAAATAATTTATTAATTGTTCTAATAAATTTTCCTTTAACAAATTGAAAATCATGCCGACATGAAATTAACGCGTTAATATTGAATAGCAATAGATATCTGTACAAGTGCAATGTTTCATGTCGTTTTCAGAGCAGAGTTATTGAATCTTGGTGGTCTGTTTTGTTGAATGTTGGCAGCAGTGTTTCTGCTGGGTTCATCTTCATTCATACATAACCCAGCCATAAATCATGAAATCATTTCTATCTGAGAATTATGCTGGTTCATTTTCTGCTCAAATGGCATTTCATTGATTCAGTTTAATTGAAAAAGATTATACAAATTTCTTTCCAACTTGTTGAATATCAAATGAATAAAATCAATCAATCAATCACATGACTAGAAATATGCGTGCGCAAGTATGTGTGCGTGTTTTTGTGAGTACGTGTGTTTGTGTGTGTGTTATGTTGTGTGTGAGTGTTTCTGGGTATGAGAAAGAGAGAGAGAGATGTTTTTATGCAATACAATGTAATATTATAAATTTATAAGCTGGATGAATTTCGAAGAGAACGTAAAAATCGTAGAACTAAATTAGTCTTATTTACTGATATATATTGATATGTAAAAATGTTTACAAAATTTCGAATAGATAATACTAGTCAAAGAAGTCTGCAGGTTAAGTTTTGACTCCAAGCAGTCATTATGTATCTTAATTAATTTTCTTTTACCTGTCAAAACATCGGATGAAATAAATCTTTCCTATGATCCTCCGTTCATTTTTGTTTGAGTACAGTTAAGTTTTTACAGGCAAGGGTCAATTTTTAACGACCAGTAGCCGGGGTGCAGCTTATTTTTATTGACCCGTAGCGCCACTTTTTAAATAAAATAGCTTCTCGCAGCTTTGAGTTGATGCCAATTTTTATTTTGGAGTTTAAAAATGATAACAATAGCTAAGATCTTTCTATTTAAAAATGTTTTGATTAAATAAAATTTTAAACCTATTTTATTTTTGGTTTTGTTTTAACAAAATGTATAGCTCAAGTTTCGTTTTAATCTGTTAAAAATCCTTGCTAACGGTAGAAAAACGTTGCATTTCAAATTGCGTCCAGCTGAAGCATCAGTTATAAATTTACAATGACATGTATCTGTATTATTTCATAGAGAAAATTTAAAAGGTAAAATGTCATAGTTAAAGAGTAGTAGGTACATTGTAACACGTTTGTTAATTGAAATCCGATAAAGATTGAAATGTTCAAGAGAACTTTTGATTCATTTAATGACTGGCCAAAAGTTTGGTCAGGTTTCAATCTGATTTATTCATAGAATCTAACCTTGGTTAAAGTTTTGGGTTCGGCTTAAAATTAGCCGGATCTTTTGCTTCACTGAAACTTGAAACTTATTTCTGCTTACTGAGAAGATTCAAAAAATTTTTAAAACGGTATGGTAAGAAAAAATTGTTGGCCAATTCATTTATTGAAACAAATGAATGCTTCAAATGTTGAAACTGCTTTCTTAACACATATCATAACATTATCAGTTAAGAATACTAAGATTATTAAAAAAGATATGTAAAATTTTGAAACGGTCGACTGCCCTACCAAAAATAGTTGGAAAAGATGGAAAAGTAATTAGAGAAGAAGGTAAAGAGTTCTAAAGAAAAGGGTCAGAAAAAGCAAAAGTAGATTTAGCGTAAGTGTTTACAATATGAGTCAAAAAAAGTGAGAATATGACCGGGACGTTAATACATCTGATAAGTACATTAAAAAAACATGGATTGAAAATTGAAATTGAAATTTGTTCCTGTCAGGTTGAACCAAAGAGCCATTCATTGAAATCAACAATTAATATAAACATGTATTGCCTTCGATTTGGTAGATGTTGTTTGACTTAATCATAACAATTGATCTTGAAAATTGAAGTCTTGTTAGATCACATCAAATTTAAAATTTAGACAATAAAATTGGTTTTAATCTAGTTAAAAAAATTTTGTTTACAACTAGTTACATCAGGTAGATTGTTGTTGTTTTTCCTAATAAAATGATAAAAATCATGTATAATATTATTATGAAAATTGATAACATGAATAAAATAATTATTCATTAATGCTCCGTTGTCTCTTCTTAATTACCTTGAAACTTGTTCTAGTTTTCAGCTACTTCTTGACCTATCAATAAACTTGCTTTCCATGTAAAATTGAATCAAAGGGGCATCAATTTATAAATTTGTTTACAAATTTTTGCGGATTTTGACATCTGTCAGCCATCATATGCTTATGACACTATTTACTAAAGTTGCTGATAAAAATAATAATAATTTAAAATATTAATTTATAATAATAATACACTCGCACGCATACATACACACAAAAACAAACTCACACATCCACATCGACATTGTTTACATCTCGACACAGACACTTGAAGAACAATGAATGAAGATCATCCATCCACTTTATAACATACACTGTACCTATTTACATTCAGTATTCATTGTCTTCTCGTCTCCTCCAGTCTGCTCATCTTTAAAAGTAAACACGAATTACATAAATATATGAGGTGCACTTATGCGTTAAGTATGTGCGCGCGCGTATGTGTATCTGTGTGTATGCGCGCGTGTGTGTGTGCTTTCATGTGTGTGTGTGTGTGTGCTTATATGTGTGTGTCTTTACTTGTGTTTAGTACAAGGAGATGCTTTCACTTTTGTATTAAGTGTGTTCATACATACATACATACATACATACATACATACATACATACATACATACATACATACATACATACATACATACATACATACATACATACATACATACATACATACATACATACATACATACATACATACATACATACATACATACATACATACATACATACATACATACATACATACATACATACATACATACATACATACATACATACATACATACATACATACATACATACATACATACATACATACATACATACATACATACATACATACATACATACATACATACATACTTACACGTTCGCTCAGCTGGTTTTTAAGGTTTTTGTTGCAATAATTTCGGTTTTTCTGGTGTGGTTTTTATAGGTTGTCGTTTTTTGCCCTTTTTCGGATTAGTGTCCCGCCGTTTGGTTGGTTTTTTAACTTTTGTGGTCTCAAATTTTTAATTTTAGCTTTACCATACTTTAACAACAGCTGTGGGCTTTTACCCAGCTGCACCGTACAATGCTCATTAATATTTATTTTTGTTTTCTCTGTTTCATTCCTAGTTTTTCTTTTAATTTTTAAATTTATTTAAATTAACCTTTTTATTTTCACCACAATTTTATTTATTTTATTTTATCACTGTTCACACGGTTTTATCTACACGCTTTTGATTTTATTTCGTTGACGTAATGGCACCAATGCACGGTTTGTTTAAATCATTATAAAATAAAACCGGACGGTAAACTATATCGACATGGAGGCAAAGTGAAGGGCCAGGAATGCCCTGGTTCGTTCAAGGCAGCCGACCAGCCTCCGGCGGGTTCATCTGCTTCCGCGCGACCGCTTCTTACCGCTGCACCTGTCATCAACCCTCATGTTGCTACACGCGGTTCTTCGGCGTCGGTCTCGGAGAGTCCCTCCCAAGTGGATTTTTTTCATGTTTTTGACAGGCTGACGGTCGTTTTGAGGACTGCCCATCTGTATGATCACGTTCCCAAACCGTGCAGAGACAAGGTATCTAAAGCATTGTCGGCTTTATTGACGGCCGTTTGCGATGATCCCTGCGACGCGGCCCATTGGTGCAGGCTCCAATGTTTTTTCGCATTTGTTTTGTTCAAGCCCACCAGGGGCGGTCGCAGGACTAATCAAGCCAATTACGTTATTAAACGGTTGGCCGAATTCAGTTCGACCGAGGTCGAGATTATTGTGGCAAGCTTCAACACTGACCACAACACCTAACCGCGTAAGCACAATCCAAACAGTTGGATTAGTGCAGTAACCACTCGGATTGAACAGGGCAGTCTCTCGGCGGCCGTCAGACTTGCTTGTTCGCCCGCAGGCCTGGCGGAGAGCTCGCCTGAGACACTCGCTAAACTCAAAGCTATTCATCCCAGTGCTCCATTGAACAGGCGAGCTTTCCCCGCGCAGGAGCCGTCCAATGGTCGCGTTTCACCAGCCCAGGTGTCGACGGCTTTAAAGTCGTTTAATAATGGTTCATCGGGAGGTCTTGATGGCTTGAGGCCTCAGCACATAAAGGATTTACTTTCCGGTCCGACGCCCACCGATGAATTGTTAAATAACCTCACCCGGTTTGTAAATTTGTTGTTATCTGGGGTCTGCCCTCCCGCGGTTAGCCGTTTCTTTTTTGGGGGCCGTCTGGTGGCTTTAAACAAAAAAGATGGAGGGATCAGACCCATCGCGGTGGGGAATTTCTGGAGGAGGCTGGCCAGTAAGTGCGCTCTGGTGCTAGTGTTGGAACAGGTCAAAGACAAACTCTATCCTATCCAATTGGGCGTCGGTGTGAAAGGTGGTGCTGAGGCGGCCGTCCACGCCGTACGTGAACTGATTTCAGCACTTCCAAAACGGAGGGGATTCTTGAAGATTGATTTCAAGAACGCTTTCAACACCCTGAGAAGAGACTCAATGTTAGAGGCAGTTAAGCAACACTGTCATCAAATTTATAATTTTTGTCATTCCGCATATGGCCGAGTCTCTTCTCTTGGTTACGACGCCTGGGTGGTTGAATCGTGCGAGGGCGTACAGCAAGGCGACCCTTTGGGACCGATGCTTTTTGCTCTAACCCTTCACCCGCTGTTGACGAAGTCAATCTCGGCGTTTGTTTGTGGCTACCTGGACGATGTCAGCTTGGCCGCAGAGGGTAACATCTTAGCGGACGACTTCCTGTCGCTGAGGGTCGGCGCTTCCATCATTGGTCTTGAATTAAACACAAACAAGTGTGAACTACTTGTAAATGACACGTTTCAAACGCCACACGTGCTGGCTAATGTCCCCACAGTGCCCCATTCATCATTAAATTTTTTAGGCACTCCAATGATGGCCGGCGATCATCAGGACAGGTTTTTTAATAAAAAACTTTTTGAGCTAAGATTTGCCCTCGAACGTGTCTCTCTTCTCCCGGTCCACGACGCGCTGACAATCATCCGCGGCGCCCTCAGTTTGCCGAAATTGATGTATTTTTTGCGCACATCCAACTTTGTTAATGCGGCCATTTTGGGCGAATTTGAGGGTGCTTTGCGGGTGGCCCTCTCAGCAATTTGTAACGTCGATATTACCGACAAGGGTTGGTCTCAGGCTCAGCTGCCGGTACGATTTGGGGGACTGGGGTTACTAAGCGTGGTTCAGCTTGCACCAATTGTTTATAAATCTTCCGCATCTGCCACGCTTGACCTACAGTCTGCCCTTCTTCGGCAATTTAGTAGCCTACACTGTACTCCACCGACTCCAATCCAACCAACAGACCTTTCCCAGGGCAACATTTTGGAGGAAGCATATAAACGCACATTCAAAGAGTTGCTTTCCTCAAGCCCTGACTCGGCGACCTCAGCTCGCTTGCTGGCAGTATCCAGCGAGGCGAGTTGTGGCTGGCTGAGATCTTTGCCCAATACGTCGGTGGGTACCAGATTGGACGACGAAACGGTCAGGACAGCTATTGGCTTCCGTCTGGGGTTAGTCGATATACATGCAGGTGCGGCGCGGAGGCGGATGAACTTGGCCATCATGGTCTTGTTTGTCATTTGGGCGGAGGTCGCCAGCAGCGACATTCAGCCATAAACGATTTTGTGTGCCGACTTTTCTCCAAGGCCTCAATTCCGGTTTTAAAGGAACCGTCGGGCATTGCGGCGCACGACGGTAAACGCCCTGACGGGTGTACCTTGATCCCTTGGAGAGCCGGCAGGTGCTTGGTGTGGGACGTTACCGTTCCGGGCACCTTTGCTGAGCGCTACGTGCAGCTTACTAGCAAAGAAAGCGGTTTGGCTGCAACCAGGGCATCTGACGAGAAGATCAAAAGTACGACGGAGCTCTCCCCTCGATGGAGTTTTTACCGATTTGTATCGAGGTCCTCGGCCGCATGGACCGTAACACCTCCGGGTTTTTCAATCGAATTTGTAAAAATATCAGTATTAGGTCAGGCGATAGTAGGGAATATTTTTTTGCTATGAATAATATCTCGTGCATCCTGCAGCGGTTTTTGCGCGTCTGTGAGTTGGAAAATGTGGAGTTGAATGCCGACGGGGTTGAGTGACGTTATAGCAAATAAAATCAAATTTAGTCAGACGCTTGGCTTTTGGTGTCATTCGTCAATGATTTGGTTTTAACATACATACATACATACATACATACATACATACATACATACATACATACATACATACATACATACATACATACATACATACATACATACATACATACATACATACATACATACATACATACATACATACATACATACATACATACATACATACATACATACATACATACATACATACATACATACATACATACATACATACATACATACATACATACATACTCACATACATACATACTCACATACATACATACATGCAACCATGAAACGTATGCACCTCTAAGCAATGAAACTTTTTCATTTGCATTCATATATTGTGCTTTTTTAGTGTGTGTGTGTGTGTGTGTGTGTGTGTGCTTGTCTAATTGAGTGTGTTTGTTATTTTCCGAGTCAGATGCTTTCAAACTTCTTAACAAAATAAATGTGGTATGTATGCAGAGGTGAGAAAAGTACGATGGCCATGGTGATGATGATGATAATGGTGATGTTGGTGATGATGATGATGATGGTGAGGTTTGTTAGTGATGATTATGATTGTAATAAATTTTATGCTACTTCTGAAAACCTTTTTTTACGATAAAAACTGAAAAATATAATACTGGCCATACAATGATAATTGCAGAGTTTTTATTGTGACTATGTTGATCATCCTCATCATTATCATCATCATCATTATATCATTATCATCATCATTGTATCATTATCATCATCAATGTATCATTATCATCATCATCATCATCATTGTATCATCACCACTGTATCCTTATCATCATTGTATCATTATCAAGACCGACATAAACTTTCAATACCATTCCAAACACCTGCACATGCTAAGAAAGCAATATTATATTGTGCAGTTGGGATTTTCGAAATCTGATAAATGATCATTCCTAGTTTGATTCTGTATCTTGATTATCATTTCATCGCCACCATCCTCTACATTGTGGTTAAAAAGTAAGTATGCATTTGCAAGTTATTTAAATTACAATGTGATTACTCGTTTTTATTGAACAGTTTTTATGACTAATAATCATCACTATCAGCAACACGTTTAATTCTTTTATATCATCATCTTCTTCTTCATCACCATTATCATCATCATCTTTTTCATCTTCATCACCATTATCATCATCTTCTTCTTCTTTGTAATCTTTTTCGTCTTCTTCCTCTTCTTCATCATCCTCATCTTCTTAAACTTTTGCAGCAGCAGTACCAGCAGCTAGAGATAACAGAAAGATTGTGTGCATACAGAGCAATGCATATGTATGACTTGCATATTTGTATATATTATATAAAAAAAATATACATTTGTATGTAAATATACAAATATTCCAACATACATTTTTAGTTAGCAGTTTCTATATGCATAAGCTACTTGCATAATGCATGCAGATGCAATGTGTCTTGTGATGTTTATCAAGGAATGCACAGTGCACATGCACTCGTTAGAGTATGAAAGAATAAGTTAACTTATATGAAAGTATATGATATGAACGTTTGTTTATTCGTTTATATCAACACACACAAACAAAAACACAAACAAACACACACACACATATATAGATATAAATATATATATATATTATTGATGAAAATCCCAGCATGTTCGGCGTTAGTTAACTTCCAATTTAACTTTTCGATTTGTACCGAGATGTTAACGATTGACGGATTGTAAGTGATTGTAGGTGCAAATTGTCAGATCTTAAGTGTTCGTACGCTAGAGAATTTTCAACAATGTATCTCTTGTAACTTGTAATTAAATCGCGAATTTATTATAACGAGTTGATTGAACGTTTCAATCATCAATCTTTTCTAGACAATTCTAATCCATCCAACCCGCTCAATTCATCCATTTCTTTACCCAACTGAATCATTCAATCGATCCAAATCCAACTCCAATTCGGATAAACATGACTCAATTATGTCACAGTTGAAGTTTGACCTTCAACTTGGTTCCTCTTCAACATCTTAATGATTGCACACACGTTATGCGGAAGGAGAAGGGCAGTAAATAAATTAGAATGCAAACAGAAGTCAGATGTATAACAGTCGAACGCGCTCTTGCTAAGAAGGATTTCTTGTATGAAAACAAAATAAACACACTCACACACATTCATATAATAAAATCCACACATTCACACATACATAACCAGCATACACTTTTTTGAAATGAACCACACAAGCACACGATAATACGTAAGGGTCTACGTACAGACATCAGCGCACCGCACACGCGCCGAAGCTGAAAAACAAACACTTGAAAACTTGATCTGCAAATTTGTGATTAATTATTCCTAAATGTTTAAAAAAATCCCTTATCGAAGTCAATTAGACCAAAGACATTTTCAATGACTTGATTGAACAATCGGCCACAAAAACAACATTTCAATGCTAAAATCACTCGAATATGTGTGCATCCGCTTGAATGTACGCTCGCTGGCATTTGTGTACGTATGTATGTACAATGTACATATGTGTAATTGTATGCACCCGACATACATTTCGGTATGTATTCATTTTGTACGTACGTGCACATAGATAGGCAATGTACATTCATAAGAAGTGTCTATGGTGCCGGTAATGTAGTATGAAAAACGCATATAAGTGGATGCCAGAGTTAAGTATGACTAATCTGCTGTAGAAGATAACTTTACTGTTGTAGGCTCACATTCTATCCGCGCCTGCTTGCACGCACTGTACGTTCTTGTATATATACACCTATATACATTTGTATATATGTGTATATATTTAAATATTTTTATAAATTCAGCTTCTTCATATTATATACACTGTATGTTTATATGTGATGTAAGAAGTACAAATATAAAGAAGTACAATAGCAGCGTGGTGCGCAATATTAGCTTGCTTGTACGTCTTCCTCATCATCCTCATCATCCTCATCATCCTCATCTTCATCCTCATCTTCATCCTCATCGTCATCTTCATCTCCATCTCCATCTTCTGAAAGTTCGCTTCAGAAATTACTGCCAGTTTAGAATGAAAGTTGATTTATGTGCGCGTGTGAAGCAGACAAGCACACACACACAAGTGCCTCACATCACATATTCGAAGTACAACTAGGGCACACATACACAGACATACATACAAACACACACACACACACACACACATGCCCGTATACACATATTTATATACATCGTTGTATGTGAGATTTACATTAAGAATATTTGTTGTGTGTGTGTTGTGTGTGCGTGGTGTGTGTGCGTGTGTGTGTGTATATTTTGTATATTTCTGAATGCATACAAAAAAAACTTGGCAAAATTGTTATGTATCTTATATTGTTAACTTAACATGTGTTGTTTTCTTTTTTATTTTCAAATATTTGCGAGTTTGCAGGACTTAATTCATGAAGCACGTCTGTCTGTCTGGTGCTAAATTCATGTTTGGCTGTGTATATTGCTTTGTATGCTTAGAAATGTATGTGTTTGTTTTAATTTTGGAGTTGTTACCTGTTGTATGTTTTTTATAAAAAAAGAGAGTTCGTTTTGTACATGTATGATACATCAAGCTTTATAGCTAGATAGCGGATTTGAAAAACTCTATGAGTCACTGAATTTGAATGATGAATTGTAAAACAAAAATTACAATATGAATTACAAGATATAAATTAAGTATTACAAAATATACATTATGAATTATAGAATATAAATTATGAGTTACAAAATATGAATTGTGAATTACAAAATATGAATTGTGAATTACAGAACATGAATTATGAATTACGAAAAATAAATTATAACATCCAATGACATCACCAAATAAAATTTCTATCGACAGGTTCAGCAGATGATAAAGACTCAGTCGCCTTAAAAGATTAGGAATTTTATGTTAGCAAAAGTGATAGATGCACATTTAATTGGAATTAATCAATATGACTCTAAGTAAGCTCTGGCTTCTGAAACTTTTCAAATTTTAGTAAAGTGAAAATCTTTAAATTGATTTTGAATTTAGAATTTCAAAATTGATTTAATCGGTTTAATTTAATTGATTTAAGACAAGTTACATCTTTTGCATGTATACGCTTTGTAAACGGTAAGGTCTTAATGTAATGTAATGTCATGTAATGCTATGTGCAGTGTTGCATTGTTCACATTCGTCCAACATTTCATACTATTTTACTGATATTTCTCTCAGAAGTTTGTTTCAATCAGTTAAACTTTTTCGTCTTCTGCCATTTTTTTAAAAGTTCATCCCAGCGGTTAATGAAATGATGAACTGTAATTATTTCATTTCTTCAGCAATTAAGTTTTTTTCAAATGCGAAGAGGTCTGGCAAGAATAAAGACCAAAATAATAAAAAATGATCAAACATGGCTGTGGAAGATGCAGCACAATTCATCCTATGAAACAACGCCCGGCATTTAGAAAACAATGTTACAGATGTTTAAAACAAAACCATTTTGGTAAGATGCAAAGCCTCCAACTATTTCAAGAAATACAGCACTGTTTAATTAAATAGAACAATTTTTTATTTACTATTATGCATCCTTCATCCTTCATTCGATGTTAATTTTATTATTTATTATTATCAATGGTTTATTTGCTTTTTGTTTAAACGTTATCAACGCTATTAGCATTGTTATCATCATCACCATCATTATCACCATCATCATCATCATCATCATCGTCATCACCATCATTATCATCACCATCATCGTTGTCATCTTTCGTTCGGTGTTTGCTTCTTTACTCCGTACATTTGTTGGATTTTCTGTTCTTCTCGTTCGTTTTTCGTTATTTTCATCACTGAAGTAATTTTCAGTTGTTTTTTTTTCTCGATATTTTCTGTTTAATTTTTTCACCGCTTGGCACCGACCGACTAAACAATTTTTTACATTCTGAAGTAAGGTTTCATCATCTCTTGGTTTACCTTTCAAGAGAGTTTGTTTGCCTTCTGCTGGGTACCTCAGTTTGGTTTTTAAATTCATGGTCTCGTGTTTGTTTGTATGTGTGTGTGTGTGTGTTTTTTTTATATTAATTTTGGTGTATCTGTGTATGTTTGTGTATGTATGCATTTGTCTGTGTTTGTATGATTTGTATGTGTATGTAGGTATGTATATATGTATGTATGTGTGTATGTATGTATGTGTGTGTGTGTGTATATATGTGTTTGTATTAGTGTGTTTCTTTGTATAAGTATAATTTTGTATGGATGTTTATACAAAACATTCGCATCCATCAACTGTTTCTATTTAACGAGCGATTCAAATTATACTCGCAGCGTGCTCATAAAAATGCTTGAAGATTTTTTTTATTTTAACGTGCAAGTTGTAAAAGATAAAGTTTTAAAGGTGTATGTGTAAAAGTGCGTAAAAAATGTGTGTGCGTGTGTGTATGTGTGTGTATGTGTGTGTGTATGTGTGTGTGTGTATGTGTGTGTGTATGTGTGTGTGTGTATGTGTGTGTGCGTATGCGGGTGTACATGAGTGTTTGTGTTTCGATTGGAACGTCGAACTGAACCTTTATGAGTTCCAGGCCGACGTGAATGGATGAATGATGGCAAACAGCTGTGCATGTACTTCCATCCAAAGATGCCTCTATTTTTTCCGTGTGTTTGTACGTAGGTGTGTTTTTATGTTTGTTTATTTGTTTGTCTGTTTGTTTGTATGTTTGTTTGTCTGTCTGTTTGTATGTTTGTTTGTATGTTTATCTTT